>NC_085009.1:6094343-6146843 GCF_963854185.1 Sardina pilchardus | reverse complement strand
AAGTTCAATCAGTGAAACAAGTTTGAACATGTGGTTTAGAGCTACTTTCACTAATAAAAACATTTAAACATTTTGAGTTTGCTACTCCTAGGAAACATTGTGACGTGAACCACCCTTTGCAAGAAAAAGATCTTAGAAGACCTATAACAACATTGCTGATTTGCATAAAGCAGAAAAAGGCTACAATGCAATCTCAAAGAGTTTGCATATTCTTTTAACCACAGATCAACAAAATGCCATACAAGGACACAATTTAGTACTATGGGTGTGCTTAGGAGTGGGTAACCAGCCAAGAGGATACCAAACAAAGTGTTCACTTATTTTTTCCACTAGCACTATGAATATTTTACAGGGTATTATGGGGTACATTGTGTTTGTCTGTGCTAGTGATTTAGATGACAATCAGATTACATTTTAAGACCAATTAAAGCAAAAAAACCCAAAGAAACACCAAAAGGTTCACATCCAACATTTTTGTATTTTTAATATCAAAAGCTATATAAACCATATCGCATCTTAAGGACCCATCACCCTTTATTATGCCTATCCAGTGAGGCTAACGGTTTAAAAAGGTGAGGCTAAAATGGCGGAATAATAAAGACTCTTAATAATAAAGGTGAGCACAATTTTAAGTTAAAATTGATATTCTGGCTTTAACCTTAACCAACCCTGACATTAACACTCTATAAGCGCATGAGGGGAAACCGAGGAATTTCCCTTTTCCTCCCATTTGCTATTGTCATCATTTGCGGCTTTTATTGTATTTCCCATTGTTGCTTATGCAATTCCTCTTACTCCGGTCTTGGATAGCCTACTTTCCATCCTCTCCACTCCTCCGAGCCATCCAGGTCCCTCGGGGGAGAGACAAAAGAGCCACCAAAATAAAAAGGCTAATGTGTCTACCACGCGTTTGTTCCAGTACCTGAGTCGGCGCGACACGTTTTAAACGCATTAAAGCCCTTGAAGGTACCAGGTTCTCATGGTCGTCTTGCCAGACTGTGACAGAGTCGCGGCCCAGCCCCAGTGCCGCGTTTTCCAGGCCCTGCCTTAAAACACGTTGTCTCCGCTAAGCCAAAGTCCGAGAACCGTCCCCTCCTCCCCGTAGCTCTGATCTGTCCGGGCGGGTACCTGAGTTGTCGGAAAACTGAGGCTCTTCCCAGACGACGGCCGTCTCCGCGCCCGTCGCCTCCACAGTGGGTGGAGACCTGCACTTGTCAATCATCGGTGGCTCGGTGTCTGTGGAAAAGAGGATTTAATGGGATTTAGTCACTACCTGTCACGGTTGCACTTCACGGCATAACAATAACATTTCATTGTACGTTATGATCCCTTTCACATGTTTCTCTTTCCTCAGCCTTCATCACTACAGCCCTGGAAAAGGCACTTAAGACAGAGTTACTCCAGAGATGGACCTGCAATTGGTTTCTTTAAGTCACTTTGGATAAAAGCATCATCTAAACACATACAGAAAAAATGTAGCGAGGCAATTAGCTAATTGCACAACAATACGTCAACCTTTCCCCCTTTCTCTGCAGAGGCTACCTAGGAGTTTAACGGTCACACATGTTTGTCATCAGACAGCGATGGGCTGTGTCTTGAGTTGAACCCACCAATAACAGTGACTGTGAAAGAGCAGTTGGCCTTGTTCCCGGAGCGGTCAATGGCTGTGTAGGTCATCACCGCCGATCCGATGGGAAAGAGCTGATGCGAGTTCAAGACGGGCGTCACCTGGACCGTGACCTGCGGGGGTCAAAGGTGAACACGGCGTGAGTGTCAGCGCTGACGTGGAGAGCGGGGGAGGTGAGTTTAGGAGTCAACACACGTCGTCATCAACTCCAAATTAGATTATTCAGCCTGAGGCTTCTGCCAGCGGGACTTATGGGAATAATTCTGAAGAGGCTCCCTGAGGCTCAATGCGGTTATCTCATCATAAGACAAATATTGTTATGGGCCCGTCTGAGGCGAGATGACTACGGCAAAGCGGTCGAGGACTCACGTCGTCTCCGGAGCTGTCGCGCGCCGCCGGCTGGCTCCAGCTGACGTTCGCCAAGCCCTGGTGCTTTCCGGCCTCCGTGATCACATCCTCGGGGCACTCGATCCGCGGCGGCTCAGCATCTGAGGAGGAAGGCAAACGGGAAAACAAATGGAAGAACGGCACCACACGAAAGGAGAGAGGGGTGGCGGGGGGTTGGGTGGGAGGGGGGGCAGACACAAACAAAGTCAGCGAGGGACGAGAACTCAGAGGGACACCAATTTAGCGCAAAGTCGAGCGCGAGCAGCTTGTTATCGCCTGGGACTAGGCAGGGCGGCCGGGGGTGAGTCAGCGCCGGTCTTCAAAAAAGGCGACGGAGCTGGTCCCAATTAGCCTCGCCGCGCGGCGGCGCTTCAATAGCAACACTGCTGTTCTCAATTAGCCTGAAAGCGAAAACACTGGGCCAGAGTCAATGACACAATTAATGATCTCAGTGCTACGCCAATTACCCCAGTTCATCCTTGCACGAATGGAGAGCTTATGTGTTAGTCCCTGCTATGCACCTGTTTGGTTGTGCTGGAGACATTGATCCCCCGTGCTCCCTTTAAACAGCAGGCCTTACACGGTGTAGGCGCTTCCAGTAGTACATTTCAAAATGATAAGCAGACAGAAAACATTGTAATGAGCTTTAATTGCGCGGGCTGCTCAGCTTTTAAACCGCACCAAAGTCAATGAACCCCGTTTGTTCCATTTAACGAGCCAACTGAATGTAGGTGAGAGGGAGTGATCGTCATTGGCAGAACCTGTAGCTCATTCCTACCCCCTGCGGAGGCATCCTCATTCTTCGCGCGGCTCACGCCAGCTGAAACTGGCTGACAGAGACTCATCTGTTCCAATTATGTGCAGGATGCGAGCCACCCTGCTCCCAGCCCCTGCTCCCCACCACCTCCACCACCACCCCCCTCCACCCCCCTCCACCTACGCCCGTCCGCTACAGCATCTGCCACGGCAGAACAAAGCTCCGGCTGGCCGCCCGCTAATCAAACCCACCCGCGCCTTTTTCTCTCTCCCCCCATTAGGCGGGCGAAATACCTCTCCGCTGGAGTAATGGCGCTGACGAGAGAGCGCCTGGAAGGCCGTCAGCTGCGCGACTGCGTCTGTCTTCCTCCGCTCACTTTTCCCGTCGTAAAAAAAAACCCCAACCCGGTCGAGGTGCGCAGCGCAGGGCAGGCCGAGGGGAGCGCCGATGACGGGGGTTGACTTGACGGCGGAGCGCTGGACGACTCCGCGCGTCTGCATAGCTCGTCCGTTACATATTGCTTTATTGGTGTTAGTGTTTCCGTGCCTGTTTTCGGATGTTCCCCCACCCCCCACCCCAACCCCCACCCCTGTTTGGTTTAACGGCTTTCTTTTGTTTGTTGGAACCACTGAGGACTATGCGCCTGTTCCACTTGAAAAGTGTTTGGTAACTTGGGACTTCATAAACACGGAACATTGCTAATTCTGTGCATGTGTTCCCCGCACCCTCGTGCCCCGGGACTAACACAGACATGCATGTGTAAGCTACACACACCAACACACAGAGACACACACACACACACACACACACACACACGCTCATACTCACGCACACACGTCGTACCTACACATGCTGCTTTATGCAGGTTGGGACTCCACTCCCCAGTGGCTAGGCATCGCGCGGGCGAGTCGCCCTGGAGACGGTAACCCGGGCGACAGTTCAGTCGGCAGGAGGCCCCGCTCCTCAGCTCCCTCGATCCACAGGCAGGGGGCGACAGAAGGACATGTTTCTGTGGGACAATGACAGGGCACCTCACCTCTGAGAGAGGAGAGAAGAGAGGAGGAGAGGAATAGAGGAACGAGGGAAGAGGAGAGGAGAGGAGGGGAAAGGAGGAGGAAGAGAGGAGAGGGAGAACAGGAGAAGAGAGGAGAGAAGAGGAGAAGAGAGGGTGAGAAGAGAGCCGATAAGAGGATGACACAAACAGTGAAGTGATAAGATGAGACAAGAAAAGAGATAGGGGAAAGGTGGAGCGGAGAAGGAGAGCAGATAAGCAGCAGAGAGAGAGAGAAAGAGAGAGAGAGAGTGAGGGAGAGGGAGAGGCGGGTATATGGTTAAAATCCACAAGCGCACAGTGGCTATCCAGTTTGACTGACGCCAGATATAATTACACCAGCCTCTACTCTGATACTTGCAGTTACGAGAAATTATTTGTCAAAGCGTGACAAAAACACTCATTTCTGGCTGTAATGAGTTTTCTGGTCAGCAGGCCCGCTTCTTCCAGAGAAGCCGGCGACGATCCCTAAAGCTGTAAATTAGTGCGCAGCGAGCGCAAAAATGTCCACGGAAATGACATCTAAGAACAAAACCAACCACAAAACTGTTACTGGCATGGGCCTCGTGCATTCTTGGATGCACTTTAACTTAGAGAGAGAGAGAGAGAGAGAGAGAGAGAAGGGGGGGGGGGAGGAAAAATATCTTTGGAGTGGAAAAACGAATTTGAGTGGTGTTTGCGTCCTCTAAGAAATGAAATGAGGCAAGTAACGGGGATCTCTGACGAAAATGTGATAAAACATCTAAAACAGAGAGGGGGGCAATTACTCAGAAGCATGACAGAAAGACTGAGGAATGAGGAAGAGGCCGAGAGAAAGACAGACAGACAGAGAGAAAAAAGGAAAGAAAGAAAAGAGGAAAGAAAGACAGACAGAAAGAAAGAAAGAAAGAAAGAAAGGCATAGTTCAACAAAGAGAGAGTAGACTAGAGTTTAACAGAGAGGTGGCGAGAGAGAGAGCGAATGAAAGAGGGGATAGAAAACGAGAGAGGTAGGAAAGAGAGAGAGTGGTAGACGGAGGGAAAGTGCGAGAGTGAAAGTGAGAGAGCGCAGGCGGGGGGAACCCCTAAAACAACATAGCAGCCCGCAGTGGAGGGCATTAGGCATAATGACAGTGTAGCCGGCGTTCAGACATTCACACAAACAAACTGTAACTCAATCAGAGGCGCGGGGCCTGATGGGGCCGATAAACAGAGGCGGCGGGAAGAAGAGAGGAGAGAGGAGAAGAGGGGGAGGAGAGGAGGAGAGGGGGAGGGGGAGGGGAGGAGAGGGGGAGGAGAGGGGGAGAGGGGGAGGGGAGGAGAGGAGAGGGGAGGAGAGGAGAGAAGAAGAGGAGAGGAGAGGAGAGAGGAAGAGAGAAGAGGAGAAGAGGAGTTGACAGGAGAAGAGGAGAGGAGAGGAGACAAGAGGAGTGGAGAAGATGAGTAGAGAGGAGAGGAGAGGAGAGGAGAAGAGAGTAGAGTAGAATAGAGGAGAGGAGAGAAGACAAGAGGAGCGGAGAGGAAACGAGTAGAGGAGAGAAGAAGAGAGTAGAGTAGAGTAGAATAGAGGAGAGAAGACAAGAGGAGCGGAGAGGAAACGAGTAGAGAGGAGGGTCTGGACGCTCGGGCAGAGCATGCAGACGGCCGCTGCCGGACTCCAAACGTGGAGCGGTGACTCACAGGGGTGAGAAGAGGCAGAGCTGCCTGGAGTGTGAGCAAACACACACACACACACATGCAGACATATACAGTGTACACACAACACACGCGCAGACATATACAGTATAAACAAACACACACACACACGCACACACACACACATCAATGGAAAAAACACACTTAACACCCTCTGAATAAAGTCAACTGGGTGCTGGATCCTTACTGTGGCTTACTGTGGCGTAATTAATGTACAGTATAGAAAAAGGACAGCCCTTACACATCCTTTAAAAACACACACACACACACACACACACACACACACACACACACACACACACACACACACACACACACACACACACACACACACACACACACACACACACACACACACAGTGTGTATAGTATAGAAAAAGGACAGCCCTTACACATCCTTTAAAAACGTCTTCTTCTTCAAAGCCAAAGTGTGATATATTCATATCCATATAAACATAATAAACATACTTACACACACACAGAAACATGCAGACATACTGCATACAGTGCAGACACAGACACAGACACACACAGACACAGACACAGACACAGACACACACACACACACACACACACACACACACACACACACACACACACACACACACATCCCTATAAACATACTCAAACACAGGCACACATGTATGAGCACACTGCAGTCTGCATACCACACAACACACCCCACCACATTCAAGCATGTTAAGCTTGCACATAAACACACACACACACACACACACACACACACCCTAGTCTAGTGATGCACATATCCATATAAACATACTCACACACAAGCACACATGTGTGAGTACACTGTGGTCTGCATACCACACAACACACCACACCAGATTCAGGCATGTAAGCTTGCACATAAACACACACACACACACACACCTGCTATTAAAACTTTACTAGTTTAACGATACGTGAGAATAATATATATGTATATGTGTATGACGCATGAGGAGTATACAGTAAGTGTGTGTCTGTGTGTGTGTGTGTGTGTGTGTGTGTGTGTGTGTGTGTGTGTGTGTGTGCATGTGTGCTTGCACGCGTGCGCGTGTGTGTGAGATAGACACGGTGGCTCTTTGTTATGAGAGGACAGATATATTCTCTCTCTGGGGTGATGTAGTGTGGCTGAGCACAAATCCAGACCATATGTGCAACCACTGTGCCCCGCTAGCCCTGTGTGTGTGTGTGTGTGTGTGTGTGTGTGTGTGTGTGTGTGTGTTTGTGTGTGTGTGTGTGTGTGCGTGCGTGTGTGTGTGTGTGTGCGTGCACATGTGTGTGTTTGTGTGTGTGTGTGTGCGCACGTGTGTGTGTGTTTGTGTGTGTGTGTGTGTGTGTGCACGCGCGAGTGCATGTGTTTGTGTGTGAGTGTGTGTGCGTGCGCGTGTGTGCGTGTGTGTGTGTGTGAGGGGGACAAAAAGACCAAAAAAATCTGGAGCAAAGGACGTCAGCTACACGTCAACATGTGTTTGATGCGGCATGGCTTGGATGATGAATGTTACTTCATTCTGTATTTATTATGCATGGGCATATTTTTAACTCTGGGGCACAGCACGGGTCACCCTACTACACAAACAGTTTTAAAAACCTTTACTCAGTGACCAAGTCTCTTGAAATGTGCTCTGATCCAAATATAACAATGCTGAAACAATGTTATCTTGATTTATAGTAACTTTGCTCTGCACAAGTACACATATATGCAGATAAACTCTTATATACACATAGGGAACACAAAAGCCAACACGTACGTATATACAGTACAGACACACATGTTAAAACCACACAACCGCAGAGACACTGATAACGCTAAGATACATAACTGATGTATAAAAATAGCCTCACTTGGATGACTGGCTGACAACACACACACACACACACACACACACACGCGCGCACACACACACACACGCGCGCGCACACACACACACTCACACACACACACATTCAGACCCATGGATATATATACTGTATACATAAAGACTGAGTCACACACAGATACACATTTAAGAGAGACTTGCAGGCTTACCCACACACCGTGGCAGGGGCCCGTTCCACTGGGAGTTGCTCTGGCAGGTCAGCCTGGCGTTGCCCACCAGCCGGTAGCCCTTGGCACAGCGCACCTCACACTTCACCCTGTGGGGGATGCCACCCTCGGAGCAGTTCACCTGGCCATGGGGCGGGGCCGACAATTTAGGACATGAGCGCACTGCATTAAGCACACACACACACACACACACACACACAAGAAAACACACCATTAGGAAATCCTCAACACATACTGGAGAAAAGGCTGTTGATTCATGCATCCCTCATTCATGTGTGGATGACCTGGGTTCGAATCCTCCCCTCTGTAAGTGGCCTCTCCCTAAAACCCTTATCTTTATCTTTATCTGGATAACTTAAAGTTTCAGGTAACCTTAAAGGCCACTAATTATACATTGTAATACAATACTAATTACACAGTGTAATATGATACTTGACAGATTCAACGTAAACATTCAGAGGTCAGTTAGCCGGTGCCTGTTTCGTGTTAAGGCTCAGTTGTGACTGGCAGTGTCACATTGCATCCCTGAGAATAGTGTGGCGGTGGCAGCAGTAGCTACCAGCCACCGAGCCAGTGCACACACACATAGAGGGGCGTAGCAGCGGGCTTCCAAAAGAAGAAAGGAAACGAAAATGGGCGAAAGGCACCCGGCCGAGTCTGCGGCGAGGATTTCTGGGACCTGTAATTTCTTTCAAAACAGAGCACCCAGAATAGTGTTGATCCAACACGGCTTGGCCCGCTTAGGCTGAGGTCTCTCAAAGAGCACTTAGCGTCTCGGCTTTCATCGCCAGGGACGCACCGAAGCCCCAACCCCTCAGGCCGTCCAATGCGGGAGGTCCCACTACACTATGTGATGTAGCACGTGTGTGTGTGTGTGTGTCTGTGTGTCTGTGCACCTATTTTCTGTATGTGTGTGGTTGTGTGTCTCTGTATGTACAGTATGCGTAGAAGAGGAAGAAGGAGACTAAAGAGAGCAAGACAGAGCAAGAGAGAGGGTCATATTAGCATATTAGCTTACAGCTAGTACTGGACAGTGGTCTGTCAGTTTTTCCATTTGCCTCCATGCAGACCTCTTGCTTAACACATGCAGTCAATCCGCAGCGGCCATTATTGACACGCAAGGATACATTTACGAGCGTCCCGCCAGCTAAGCCTAAACCGCTAGCTGATGGACAGGTGAATATTAGCACATTAACCATTTTAATGGCGCTGAAAACACATTAGCCAAAACTAAAAGGTCAGGCATCTCTGAGCTCTCTGAAAACGCTTCTAGTCACGCAGTAATGAATGAAACGTCCATAAAAAGGCAACATGTTCTCATCAAAAACAACAGTGATTAGAGAGGAGAGAACAAAAGGAAAAACTACAAAGAGTGAAAGAGTGAAAAAGAGAAAAAAAAGAAAGAAAAAAAAGAAAAAGTGCCTAAACAGATGGAGGGAAAGACAATAGGGAGGGGAACGGCAGAGACAGACTCCACGAAGACACGCGTGCCAAAAGCGGTTGAAGTCCAAAAGGCCATCCTGACTGAGCGCGCTCCGTGGACTGGACTGGACTGGACGCCTTCCCTCCCTCCCTCCGTCCGCACTGTCTGCTTGCTTACTCACCCCTGCAGCTGGCCTCCGCCCCTGACCAGGTGCCGTCGGGCTGGCACAGACGGATGCCGCTGCCCTGCAGCTCGAAGCCGGGCTTGCAGCGCACGCCACAGGCGGCGTTGAAGTGGTTATTACACAAGCCCTGAATGAAGAAGCCATTTTCTGGCGGCAACAGCTCTGGACAGTGAACCACTAGGGAAGGGGAGGAGAGAGAGAGAAAAATACACACACAGAGAGAGAGAGAGAGAGAGAGAGAGAGAGAGAGAGAGAGAGAGAGAGCAGAGAATAAAAAGGGTCAGTCAGGACAAGGACAAACGAGTGACACCAAAGCCAAGTATCATTTATTAGTCCAAGGATAAAGCTGAGAAACATCCCATAGGTGTCGTAAATTAATTTGCTTGGACTGTAAGCACTGGAATAATAAAGATCTTAGCCCTGGACCCAGTTCTAAAACTATACTCCCCCACAACTCAATTGTTCATGCTGTTAGCAAGGCTGATATCTTCCATAGTATCATTCCCAGAGACACCATGAGGTAGTATTCAAGTACATAAATTTGCATTGAGATTTCCATTAGATAAGTGGAAACTAAAATGGACTAAACATGAGTAACTAAATCCTTAGTGTGTCCATGAATCGGTAAGAGTGCCAGTGTTCCTGCTTGATAACAGCTGGCATAAGGCCAGGACACGGTATCCTATCCTAAATCTGAGATGGCTAATTCTTTACAGGTGTCTTTTCTGTTTCCCAGTAACATGTTGGCTTCACAATATATTTGAGATTTTTCATGGCTTTAGTATTGCATGAGAACGGTGAACAGTTTAACTATTAAGTTACCTTCACAGGTCTTGCCTGAAGCTTTGTAGCCCTCCTGGCATACGCAGTCGCTTACGGCAGTGCTGCCTGGTTGGGATGTGTGGTGTTGGTGTGGGCAAGAGATACAGGTGCTTAGGCCTCCAGGTGCTGCTTCTGGCTTGTAGGTCCCAGATGGACAGGCTGGAAGACAAAACAAAGATACAACTATTCACCATGATGACACAGTGTACATTTAAATACTGAGTAAGACTGATAGAGTTTGATAGAGTGATTTGAGAATTGTGCCCAAACAAGGGAGGTGGTCCATTCATGCCAGTGGTAATGAAAAAAAAATGAAACGTCATCTTGTCTCAAGTGGTGTCAGTTTGAAGAACGCCAACAAGACCACCGCTTGTAAGACCAACTTGTATGCGCCGCTTCTCATGAAAGATATTCCTCTGAACAGACACACAACTCATTTACAGTAGCCTAGGTAAGTCTCAGTTGTTCCATGTTGTGTTGCCAATAACATAGTTATTTTCAAAGTTCGTTATTTGCCACTGTGGATATTAGCATTATTTAGCTATGGCAGTTAATGTGCTACATCGGTGTTAGCAGCACGTTTGTTTGCGCGCAACTCGCAAATTAAAGGTATCAAAGAGGATAAAGAGTTATCCGATAGCTCAAAACATTTAGGCTAAACGTCTGGCCTAATTTTGGAGTACCTGGTGATTTCCCTGCCTTGGCTTGCTGTCTTTCGTCAAGTCTACACATTTGCATGTTCAGTCGGCTACTGAACCAAAGAGATGCTTCTATCATTTAGGTTCTTCATTGTGACCGTTTAGTCTTGGCCACTCCATTCTGGCGCCATCTGTAACGCAGGAATTTTGGCCTCATCCTGGTCAGCTGAGGAGTTCAGTATTGACCATGCACACAGACTGACCCAATAACTAATCACACAAGAGTGTTGATATGGCAGTCAGAACAAACATCAGTTTAGAACACGAAAATAACTGCATGGACATGGTCATTTAGTTGAATGTGATGCGTACTGATTGAGGGCTTGCTTGCATGCCTTGCCTTAGGTATATAATAAGGGGCTCTACACTAACTTTTTGGCATGACAGTTAGAAGTAGGCTACTGCGTGATAAATTAATATTGGAAACTATTACTGGTGTGAACTTCAAAGCAGTATCCAAGACTCAAGCCTTCATCATATAGGTGTGAAATTTCACCATGGTTTCTATCTCTCAATCTATCGAACACTCTATCTCTCTCTGTCTCATTTTTAAAGAGTCAGGCCATTGCTGGGGGAAAACATTCCCAGCGTGCCAAGGCGCTCTCACTCGCCAACCAAACACACCAGGGTCAGCCAGGCGTAGGTAACCGCCCGTAAAGCAGCATGGCACGAAAATAGTCCTGGTACCCACATCAAACGGGGCCTGCCCTTGCCCTTGGCTCAAATAGAGCACTGGCAACGACCTTGATGCTTAATCCGATAACCTAAATGCTCTGGTGGACCAGTCACCAT
This sequence comes from Sardina pilchardus, assembly GCF_963854185.1. Taxonomy (NCBI): domain Eukaryota; kingdom Metazoa; phylum Chordata; class Actinopteri; order Clupeiformes; family Clupeidae; genus Sardina; species Sardina pilchardus. Next base: position 6,135,379 of record NC_085009.1, on the reverse strand, counting down.
CTGGCTACACTTGTTGCTTGTCACAAAAGTTTACGTAGCAAAGTTGTGAAGGCAGTTCACATTAAACATCGTCCTCTCTCACATTCCCCCTTTCCAGGACCTCTGAAATGGAATCCCTTCATTTTTAATGGCTTCATTTTAAAGTTTACAGGAAGCCCAGATATTTTTATGCGAATAATATTACGCTTGTAGCGAAACAGTGGAAATAGTGTATTAGATGGGATTTTCATCTCTGGAAACTTTTTTTTTTTTTTAAAGATGGCTGGTTTAAATGGTCAGAGACTGGCTCCTTCACCTAGCTGAAAGCTACCACACTAGAACAAATTTAAAGACCACCATTTCACTGTCCACGTCCCCTATGCATATGCTGTGAAACAACAAGCATGACTTATTGATAAGAACAAGGCCAACATAAAACAACCACCACAACATTTCTTTTTAAAGAAACAACACAGGAAAGTGCGCAGCTGGAAGAGAGTTCGGGAAAAGTTTGGATAGCCACCACACCTGAGATGCATAAAAAAAACATAACTTTCAGACAGACCTTTCAAATAGCTGAGCCAAAGTAAGCACTGCAAAGTCTGGTCTTGCCTCTCTAAACAAATAACTGAGAACATTAATGTGTTGCTTTCAGAGAAACTGGATATGTTTGAGCTTGCATCTGTGCTTGTGTGTGTGCGTATGTCTTGTTAGTGCTTGGACAGGAGTAATTTTTCCACTTTGAAAACCGTGTTTTCAAACCCCAAAGAATTTTTGTACGCCTGAATTAACTACAGCATGGTGACTTGTAAACAGCTACTGATTCAACACCTAATTTTGAAGGAAGGCCAACTTTGCACATATATGGGGGGTATTTTTGAGACAAATTATTCACTCTCGGATTTAATTCAGGCTTATTTTTCTATGGCTTAGTGCAGATTTCTTTCAGATGGTCTTGCTACCAGATGATCCATAATAAGGCAGCATAGATCCAAAGAATGCATCAGTGCGTGAGCAAAAAAACTAATTGAGGGGGATCGCTGCTGGCCAGCTGTGTGTCACATAACTCTGGGGTAATGAGCTTCAAACCCTTTTCCTCCCGGAAACCCACAGAGGAGAGAGGGAGAGAAATAGAGAGAGAGAAGGAGGAGGGGAAAGATATTTAGAGAACTCTGTAGAGTGACACTAATGTATTTCTCTGTACGTTGAATTCAGCCATTTCAAATTAGCACATACACTCTAGGGTGCTTTTCTACTGTTTGGCCCATGAAGCTTTGCATGGTGATAATGAGATGAGTTTCCCTGAGTCACACCGTGGCGAAATGGACATGGGCATGGATGGCATACCAGCTGCATTCTGCCCAGACGCCTCTTTAAATTCCGATTTGCCCAGCAAGTCTCATCAAGATGACTGGCACTGACATATCTCTTCAATTCAAGACAGCATTCCAGAAAATGTGTGCTTGTGTTTTTCTTTTGCACCCAGAGTGCTTCACACATGGCTCAGTAAACTCTAATCCGTGCCAGAGATCAGTAATCACAACACTTCTGCAGGGTTGCCAAAAGGCAATGTGCATGATGGCCAAATGGGTTTCTTTCATCCACAATCCACCTTCCATGCTTTCCGGCTTTCTGTTTTCTTTTTTTTTTTTTTTTTTTTTAGATTATTTTTTGGGGCTTTTTATGCCTTTTAATTGGACAGGACAGTAGAGAGTATGACAGGAAACGAGCAGGAGAGAGAGTAGGGGTGGGATCCGGAAAGGACCACGGGGCGGGAATCGAACCCGGGTCGCCGGTGTGCGGTGCAGGTGCCCCAGCCAGTCGCGCCACGGCTGGGGCCGGCATTCTGTTTTCTAAGCATCGATAAAAGTGAGTCCTGCAGAAAACAAACCACACATCTGCTCTGTTCCTTTGAGTGAATCTTCAATCCAATATGACAGTGTAGCTGACGCAAAACAAGACTCCAAACAACCTCATCAGTATTTTACTATGGCTTCCATAATAATGTAGCCTAGTTGTGTTCACATAAAACTAAACAGAGCAATGTATACAGTGCTTAGTACTGCAGTAGTCTACAGTATATGTTGTCTAGTCTACAGTATATGTCACAAGATCTTGACATTCAATTAATGTTGTATAATTCCATGTGGTATAGGCTGTCTAAGTGATGATCAGTGCCTAGCTTGTTTTATGATTTCACGTTACTTTTGGGCTTTTAAAGTATAAAGCACTGGAGAAAAATGAAAAGGACCTCCAAGAGCAAACTCATATTCAAGTCACAACTCTTTAATTATTCTTTTAAGAAGCTAAACTAGAGTCAGAATGCGGAAGCAAGCTAATTCTAGAGAGCAACCGCAGCAGTGGTCACCAGGCCTTGTAAGGATTCCTCTGGACACTTTTATATTCCAGAGTTTGTTAGCGAGGGCAGGAACAAACAACCTCATCACGCACAGTCACCCTTCCGCTCATGGCTAACCAGCAACTACCCACCAGACCGCACCACAGTATGACTTGACATGCCATCGGTTAGCGTGAGCTGAAACAGAGGCTGTCCACGAGCGGTCAGAGAATAAACAACCCCGACACCGAAAACAGGAACTAAGTCATCCTCATCTGGTTGCCTTGGGCAATTTTTCTTCTTTCTTGTTAGTGTCTTTGGCATTGTTTTGAGCTTCTACAAAGTAACCCCATGGGGGAAGATGGCTTACAAATTACACAGGAGTTGTAACCCACATTTCAAAGAGATAAATTGTTAAAAAGAAGAAGCAAGGGCACCATCGCCATTCCCATCCCTCAAAGCACTGTCACACACTAATCCGGAGGCCCAGGCTATAGCAGCACAGCAATAAAAAAAACACAACAACACTACCTCAAACATGCAAAGGACACCTTGTATCACAAAGGCAATACATTATAGCAGTCAGAGAGGTTTATGGGTCGGCCGAGACTATAAATTAAGATCCTATGTACGCGCAGCGCACCTATCCTCCAGATGCTCCTCTGAGGATGCTCTGAACAAGCAACACATTCTAGCCCTCGTAGTCCTTGTGTGAAAGTGAGGCACAAGGTTTTTGCAGTTTTTTCCCAGGTTGAGCTACTTTGTGGTTTCTGGTGCTGCTGTGCTGTTGCATTGCTTCCCAAAAACAACACACTCTCTCTCTCTCACACACACACACACACACCTTCGCTTTTTATGGCTTGGCTTCTTGGGGCATTTTTTCTATAACCACTCCATTTGACAGACCTAGCAGCGAAGGCATCGAAAAACAACGCTAAACAGACAGAAAGCCAGGAACAAAAAAACCCTCAGAAATGCATATTCCTCATCCTCCCCTTTCCTCTAGACACCAATTCTCCTCACTGCAAGGCCCCAGAGCAGTAATTCCTCTCACTCCATCTTCCCCCTTCCAAGGAACATTATAGTTCAAGAGGTTTGTGAACAAGTAAAAGGAGGGGGCTGTGTGTGGGTGTGAGTGTGTAGGGAGGGTAGAAGGGATTTCGAGGGTCAAGGATCCAACCTATGTCCACTGTGAGAGATGGAGGGCCCCTACAAGACAAGACTGTTGGATTGCCCCCCTGAACCCCTACAGTCCAATTCTTCTTTTCCATCTGAGCAGTTTCTGGCTTCCTGATCTTACGCCTCCAACCCCAGTGCTACTGGGTGGTGTGTGTATGTGTGTGTGTGTGTGTGTGTGTGTGCCCCTAGGCCCTAACCCTCCTTTCACACACTTCATCACCCAGGCAGAGACTAATGTAAACACAACACCTCTACAGGGAGGACTGAAGAAAGAAACTGCCTGAGAGAGAGAGAGGGAGAGAGAGAAACTGAGACTGTCATAGAGAGAGTGAAATGATGGACGGCAGGTCTCATTGACTTTATCAGTGTGACTGTGAATATGACCGACATTCAATGAGGGAATGCAAAGAAACGAGGAAAATGTTTAGAGTGGAGAATGAAAAGCTGTAGAAGAGCACAAAAAAAATCCCTCCAAAAATAGAACGAAATGAATAACCGAAGAGGTCAGTGGAGCTACTGATCAGGAAGTGCTTAGCATCTGATGTCTGAAACAGATGGTGAGGTTTGTCCAGAGTGGGTCGAATGTGCAACTCGGCAAACAAGGGAAGGAGCGATTCATAGCAGAAGTGCAAAGAACGAAAATTTTCTTTTCTGCATACTTGTTCTTGAGGTCTTTTTTAGTAGAACCCAGGGACCAAATCAGAGTGGATTTAACAACCAGTTCATTAAGTATTAGGCTATGTCTACGCACTATTGCGTTTTCATTTTAAAATGTTCTTTCATTATATGTTCTCCAGCCACACGCTTATTTGCAGTTTACGAATCTTGTCCGCATTGGACACCTAGACAGTAGGAGGCGACACCAGAGGTCCAGATCACATGACCTTGGATTCAGGAGCTCAATAAACCCTGTAGTGTAGATGAATAGTGAAAACTTAACAAAATTGTTTCATATTCAAATAAAAATGGAAAAGTGTGGATATAGCCTCAGAGAAGACATTTCCATACAGCACCCTTGTTCTTTAAGACCTTTTTGGTTGACCCCAGAAACCGAATCGTAGTGGATTTAATGGGGGGGGCGGATAATGGGGGGTTTTAGGGAGTGCAATGGCCAGTTTATACTGCTCCATAAACTAGGTCCTCCTTTTATGGCCAAAGCTGGTTAAGATGGGGAGCTACAGAAGGGCTACTGAGGAGAAAGAGGAGATGATGGGGAGGGAGGGAGTGTGGATCGGAGGTGGAGAAAGAGGGAGAGGAAGGAAGGAAGCAAGGAGGGAGGAAGGGAGAAAAGGCAGAGAAGGAGGGTGTTAATGATACTGTGAACTTCAGCTTGACGCTACCGCCTCATTTCATGAGCGCTCGTTTTGTCACACCCACCTGCCGGGGAACCCTAATTATGCCGGTTTATGGTCACATGCACACTCTCCTCTTGTAAGCAATGGGTCTATTTATGACAAAAAGTAACAGTTTACTGGATTACACCGCGTCCATGACCTACAAATGCTGCTCCTTATTTTTACAGCCATTAATTAACAGAGTTTTACTGTGTTGTGGTGTGCTGTGAAATTTTCTCTATGCTGTGTCACTAACAATGGCTGTCATTTACCGTGTTCAAAGGCTTCTATTAAAGTTGCAAAGTGTCTGACTTTTGCCAGCTGAAAAATCAAAAACTCTTTCTCGACCACAAATCTTTATCCGATCCCACGCGAGAGATGGCGATCAACATCCCCCCCCCCTGTGACTCGTTCTCCAGCCATCCACAGAGAATGTGAGGCATTCAATCCCTCCTGCCAAAATGTCTTGGATCGATGTGGTGCTGAGCAATTCGCAACAGTTCTTATTTTGAAAAGGAAGTCCATCGCAGCAGGGTTTTGACTTGTGTTGGAGATCAGCATTCAAGCTTTGCTTGAGAGAAGCGCCACTCTCCGAGAGGGTGTACACCATCTCAGCAGGACTCGCGGCAGTTACATGGCCGCTTTGCCACAGTTGCCAGAGCAACTCATTGCCGGGAGAAATTATAAACATGGTGTTTAGCATTTAGCTTGCACTGGCCAGCTGTGCCAAAGTCTGACCAATAGTCAGTGTCCGAGATTCAAATAAATGTTTGGGCCACTTGCCCAGAAGATTGATAGTTTTACAGACAAAAGTTGTCATCATTAAAACAATCAGGGGCCGGTTTCCCGAAGCCTTCTTAACGCTACGTAGTTCGTAACCTCTATCTTAAGCTCTACCTTAAGTACCTCACGCATTTCCCGAAAGCTTCTTTGCTACGAATGTCTTTCGCACGTCGTTCGTTGGTAAGAGTGGTCTGGAGCACTCTTAGATCTCTCTTAGCTCAGCAATGTTTCGACTCACGACGCTAGTCGCCGCCACTGTACCCTACAGCAATTTCCGTTACGCATGCAACTCATATGATACAAAATCACTATTTTGGTTCGCCAATGATTTTATGTAAGTATGCTAATTTAGAAAATAGTTTCTGGAAATGTTTTCATACAAATATGAAACGTGCACGCATTTGAAAATAATTAAAAGCGCTTTATTCTTTGCTTCCCCCCACCGTCCTACAATGTTTAGGCCTAATGTGAGGGCTTGCTGTCATGTTTAATGTTAACCAAAGGCACACAATACTGAATGAGGATGTTGGTCAATCAGCTGTGATTAAAAAAAAGTCTACATAGCCTATTTCAACTAGAAAAGCACAAACCTCCCCCAAGCAAACACACGCCTCCTGCATCCAGACGGTGATACGAATCACTCACAAAATTAAATAGTTTCTTCCTTGGGTCATTTCAGATCTTCCCTGGAAATTTAATCGAAATCCATCTTTAACTTTTAGAGTTAGCCTATCTTGCAAACAAACAGACATACATACAAACAAACAAACAAACTAGAAAAGCACTCAGAGAGCGCAGACCTCTGCTTTCAAACATGAAGCGTTCGAATCTTTTTATCCATGCGGGAAACAAACTAACACACCAACAAACAAACCCAGATGAAAACATAACCTACTTGGCGGACGTAGATCATTTAATTTCTAGACTACTTTTTTATCATTGTGTGCTAATAAGTTCATCCACGTTGAAGTTGCGTGAATGTTATGGGGGCGATAGGCTATTATAAGCAATGTTTTTTGGTGCAAAGAACGCATTCATAAGACTGTCAAGCCTCCGCGTGAAATAAAAAATCGATTTCTGAGCAATCGATGTCACCTAATTCAGCACCTTCTTGGTGGACAGTGCCTTATACGTCGGACGTAAGGAGCGTTTCGTAAGAAGACTCCTAAGTGATAGTTCGGGAACCACGACTATAAAGGTAAACAACTTTGGTAAGTTATACCTTTGGAGTCTTCGTAGCTCGCTAAGAGTGAACGTTATCGGGAAACCGGCCCCTGAGCAATATTTCTGATATTTCATTGTTTCTATTAACTTGTCAAAAAACAATGTTTTATGAATGCTGACACCAGTTTTCAGCACACCACCTAACAGAAATACCAGGTCACAAACAACAAAATACTACCAGCAGTGCTTATTTGAGAAGAATGGCTTGATTATATAACATTTCATCCTTTTTGGCCAGTGAGGGTCTCTCTTTTTCACTCAGAGCATAAATGTTCTCAGCAGGCCACTGCAGTGCTGTGTTCCTCATTGTAGCCTACACTCCATGACTTCATCCTGGCTTCGAGCAGTAGGAATGGACCATGGTCCAGCCTACATTATAAATCTACGAGATCAAATGGCATATCCTATGGGGACAAGTCAAGTCAAGTCAAGTCATTTTTATTTATAAAGCGCATTTTTTGTGAGCACATAATGCACACCCAAAGCGCTACAGACAAACAAAGAACAAAATGCTAGACGGAGTGGCGTATTCGCCAGCGTACCCGTACACAAACATTTAGACAGGAAACACAGATGAACAAACGCTTCACATAGACAACAAAACACTCAATAAGTCCAAAGGCAATGTTGGCACTTTGTGAACATGAACACAACGAGTCCTTCACCAGTCCCACCAAGGCTGTTAGACCCGAAGACAGCTGCTCCGAAACAGATCGTTTGACCCGAGCAGCCTCTCTATCCTGGCCAACGCAGCAATCCAGCCGGCTAGCATGTTAGTCCCACTGCACACATCCTCATCCAGAACGCTGGTGGTCATCAAAGCAGGCAGCCTGGTAGCTCCTCGGTCAAGATGCTGTCCCGATTGAAGTTTCAGGGCCAGAAGTTGGGAAGGCCGCCCTCGTAGTGCACTCAGAATGCCGTTGAGGCCCTGGAGGCTGCCTCAAGTCTTTTTATGCAGAAACAATGGGAGTGAGAGTCGGTGTGCGTAATTGCTGAGGACAGGGGAAGGGAAACGCTGGCGGTTCTCTGCTTGTCTTCGTGTTTTGGATCTGCGTGAGCTGTCCAGGCTAGTCTCCATGATGGACTGTGTCTCAGAAGTTCTAAGTAATGGATTGCAGTGTCAGGTCCATGGAGCATTTCTTTGTTATGCCTGACTGCAGTCCGAGTACATTTCTCCTGGACGCTGAAGACCAGATTGGGGGTCTCAACCGGGGTAAATTGGAGGAAGATAAAATGGTAGATGTATGTGTGTGGGAGGATAAAAAACACATGTTGTTGCGACACCCCCCCCCTCACCCCATTTCTCCTCAGGCTCCCATGGCCAACATTTCCCAGATTCCTCTCCTGCTGTCCTTTTTTATAAATGTCTCAGATTTATGCCGGTCTCAAGGTTTCCGTGTGGAATCTGGGACATCCGGGTGAGAGCAAATATTTACAGTCTGTTCGCTGAGGAAATAAATCCAGCAGCCCCGTAACACCCCCAACCCCCGGCACACTTGCAGTTCATCAGTGACCTATAACCCCCGAAGCCTACGATTAAGGTCCAGCTGGCATGCGTCAACCCTGACCGTTGGTGCAATCCACAGAGGTGACATTGACCCTTAGGTGAACGTGTAATGCACGAGTAATAAAGACCTCCTGTTTTGATTTGTAGAACACTGGGCAATTGAACCATCGAGCAGTGACTCCAACCCATCAACCCCCCCCCCCCCCATATTACCCCACTTGCTCCGGGAGCTGACACAGAACACAATACTAGAGTGCAAACCTGACAAGTAAATAAACAGAGCACATGTAGTTAACATAGACCAGGAGCTGTTCTACCACTTTCATGGTGATAATGCCAAAGAGGGCAAGAAGGCAGCAAGAGGCAAACAGCCCTTTTCCCTCCCCCTCTTGGACCCCCACATCCTGCTCTGTGTGTCCGATAGCTGGGGGGCTGTTGTCATCTACCAGGGATCTAATGTTCTTCCTCTTCTGGTCATTTTGCAGACAGTGTGGGTGCATGTCCATATACTGCAGGCTACTGGAATGTGCTTTGCTTCTGCACGTAACCACAGAATCTTAGAGCCTTTGCGGAAGATGCCTGTAATAAACAGCTCTGCCTGTGGATTGGGGAAAAGTGTTATGCTTAAACAGAGAGTTTTGCACAGATGGTGTGTAGTGCATGTCGAGACAGTACACCAAGCGCAGAGTCTCTCACTTTTCATACAAATACCTGTCTCTTGCACAGGACTGGACCTTGACCTCAGCAGTGATCTGTAACGGTGTATTTATGCGACACCAAAGTGCTACAATGGCAAAACTCCCTCCAGAACGCCGTAACAGCACATTATTCCAGTAAATCCAGTGCCACTTGACCCACGTTTGTTAACCATGATGGGTGGCATGGCGCAGAAGCCGAAGAGAATATTCCAGATTGTCTCCAGGCGGTAGAGAGGCTCAGGAAGCTCTTGCATCGTTTTTCCTCGACAGAGCCAGGACCCTGGGGCCTGTTGTCTGCTCTCTGTTGCTAATTATCAAATTGTGCAGTAATTCATACTGAGATGGCTGGCTGTCTCAACACAACATCTGATCATAATTTGAGGAAGTGTTTACAGTTTCTGTCTCGAAACCATGTCCAGAGGAAGAGACCGTCTGAGAGGAAGATAAAGACAGGAAGTGAGGAGTTGTGAGAGTCGGACCGTGGGTGTCAATCACCGTCTCGCTGCCGACTGCTGTCCCTCTCTCTCTCTCGACCCCTTCCTGTCAATAGATAGGGTGAGCCGTCTGCCATTATGGGTCTTGCTCAGAGCCTGTCTCCATTTGTTTGTTTGCCTCACTGCATGCCTCTGCTTTCCAATAACCACAGAGCCCACAATACCGTCTACAAACCCACATGATTAATTATCTGGCAGCTATGTTGGCAGGCGATGCAGTGTGGGTCTCCTCGCACCAGGGACTGTTATCGGGTTCCTGTTTGGCTGTGCTGGGCCCATTTGATGATGTGGTGCCAGTGGGGTTGTTTAAGGGTTATCCAGGCCGGGGCCAATCTTGACTCTCCTCCCCTTTCTCTCCCTGAAGTTACCAGAAGAGAGGGGCTACCATTTCCACTTCTGGATGGGGACCAGCGTGTCTTTGGTTTCGTAGTGCGTGCGAGAAACCCCAGGACCACTCGTTTGAGTGAAATTGCTGTAATGAAAACCGCAATCTCAAGCATGCCAATAGGGGTTTATTAGTCAGAACGACATAAGACGTTTTTGTTTTTACCCTCTGTTGATTTCTCTATAGACCATAGCAGTGGAGTAGATGCGTGATGGAACTGGAGTATTTGTGGATACTTTAGAGGTTTTCTGGTATTCATGTTTGTGTGTTTGGGAAAGAAAAGGGCAGTTTAGTGAGAGCTGTCTGGGTCTTAGCATACACAAACACCATCACCACTGGTGAAGACACTGCTGCAAAAACACACAGCTTCACCCCCCAACATATTCCAATGTATCCTCAGTTTGCTTTCTTAATAAGGTCCATTGTTTGCTTTCTTAATGACCTCCACATGAACCTTCAGCGAGGTGAATCATGGACATAGCAATTAGTTCCTTTGCTTACATCATGGGACCAGCACTATTCCCTGTACGGTGATATTAGCTTTACAAAATAAAATAAAGCAGTGGTTCAGTCCAGCATAATTCTTCAATTTTGAGCATTCTGTATAGCTATCTTCTGTTATGAATTAATTGAATATCAGTTTCAAAATTCATTCACTATTCAAAAGCACAGCAAAAGCTTTAGACCTACTTTTTGCGAACATCGGCTTATCTTCTTGGCTAAATTACAACACAAGACCCAAAAATCCTGAGGCAAGCCTGAAGGCTGATTTGTGCTTCTGCGTGGACTCCACACAATGACTACTGTGTTGCCTTGACGCCAGCGTGACTCTTTCAAAGTTCTGTGTCTGCATCGCTCACACAACACCGGAACGGTAGTCAGAATGGCAAAATGCATAGACTCTATGGAGTAGACTGCCGTGCTGAAATATCAATTTTATTTGTTTGGCCTTTTCTTGCTTAGATTTTGTAAAACTTAGACACAGTGTATTCCAATAACCTAGTTATAACCAGAAAATAAGTCTGATGTTATTTGCGAAGTGTCTGGCAGCAATTTTATGTTATGTTAGCAAGTGAATTTGCTCATGACTGCCCACAAAGTACTGCTTGTGTTGATTTCAAACATCGACCAATCACAGTCCTGGCGGTCTGCATTGCCTCTACACAAGATTAGAATTTTTTGGAGGTGCGTGTCGAATGACAGTGGAGGGCTCCGAGGGCGTACAAAGGGGGCAAAGGGGGCAGAAGCGTTAATCAGCCTACATGGTCATAAATTCATGTTATTGCAGCATAATAAAATCACACTGCAAGTAAGCACTTTGAATAAATCAGCATAAATGTCATGATGTTGCTGTGGCAGTTGCAGTGCGTCACCTGTGCACTCGTGCTGCAGTCCTTTCCCGTAGTGGCCTTTCTCACAGACGCAGTCGTACTGGCCCGTGTTTGTGCCACACCTGCAGCTGGCCATCAAGTCGCAGCAGTCGTGACCGGCCTCACACAGCGACGAGCAGCGAGACAGGTCCTCCTGGATGTACCCTCCAGTGGGCAAGTCTGTGGAGAAGAGAGAGAAAGACAGGATGATTAGGAGGAGGATATGACGGAGATGTTGATGATGAAGACGTTGATTATGATGATGTTAGTGGTCATGATGAGATTGTGCGTCATTTGTCTACTTGGGGAAGTTTGGAGTATAGAACTGCATTTTTGTCTGAGGGAAAGACGTATTCGCTTTTAATTCAGTCTGCCGATTGTAAGGAGTAATCATCCAAAACACATCCATTTGGACACAAAACTGAGTTTGCAAGCAGTCCAATTGCAATTGCACTTTGATTGCAACCATTGCCAAGCTTATGTTATTGCACGCTTGAAGGCCAAGGTCATCAGTTCATCTCTGTGTAGTGCAGATACACAAATAATGATCAAATATATACTGGTGTTGGTGTAATGTAAGTGGTTTGGATACAGCAGCTTGCTAAATGTAAATGAGATGGGGCCAGAGTTCTACATCGCTGGTTTCCACTTGAGTAATGAGCTCAACTCAAATGGCCTTCGAGGACCCTCTAGACCTCATAAGCCAGGGTGATTTGGAAGAGCAAGCTTTTGTGAAAGCTGCCCTGGATAAGCTCGTCTGCCTCGGTACGAAATAATAACAATGGTGGAGGATGGAGAAAAAGGGGGAGAGAGAGAGAGAGAGAGAGGGAGGCGACGTAGGCTGAGTGGGGGTTGTGTTGGCGTGAGCGTCTGTGTTTCCCTGTTGTTGCTTTGTTGTGCGATCACAGTCCAGATGTTTGCACACATGGCTGGGGCTCAGGGCTTGGCAGCGCTCGGGGACGGCTTGGACAGCAGCTATCTCCGTGACACACGGCAGGGCTGATAGGGCTCCCGAGCACCCTCGCCTCGAGCTCGGCCAGACTGTCTCCCCGAGCCGTCTGCGGGATATGATGGATTTATCCCAGACCTTAACAGCTTTGGTTAAATGTGAGTGAGTGTGGGTGTGGGTGTTTTTCTTTTAATGGGGGAGAATACAAATGTGGTGATTTGAGCACTACTCCTTTGAGAGATGAGAGCCGCTCTCAGGAGAACATCTTTTGCGGTAGTGGTGAAGGGATGCAGTGGCAGCCGTGGTGAGGTGATGGAACTCAGAGGGCTTTAGAGGTGAAGGCTTGAGGCAAGAGAAGTGACTGTGGTCAGAAACCAAGGGCAATTGACATCAGAGTGGACTGCAACCACAAATGTGCAGCTGAATAGCCAATGAGGCTGTTTTCTTTTCACTCACACTAGAGAGCAGACAGTCTACCCAAACTAGTAAAGGGTACTAGCCAGAAATGATGCACCAATAATATGTTTGTGTCTGTGTGTAACAGAGACAAGATACATACTGTAGATGTTTGGGATGCATCTCACTTCCACAAACCCTTCTGAGGTGTACTTGGAAGTCTTGCAAGCAGATGCCCTTTCTAAAGTCTCCTCAAGCCAGTGTTTCATTTAAAGTATATTTTGGGGGCTTTTTATGTTTTTGATGAGACAGGACAGTAGAGAATGGCAGGAAACGAGTGAAAGAGAGAGCCGGGGTGGGATCCGGAAAGGACCACAGGGTAAGAATCGAACCCGGGTAACTGGCGTACAGTACAGGTCAATTAGATGCCCTTTTTAAAGTCCCTTAAAGCCAGTGTTACGTTTTAAAACCCAACCAGGTAAAAGGCATCTGTATCTCTCTGTGTTGCTCTCACCCTCGTGTAGAGCCCGGCGAGCGAGAGCCTCAAACTCGGCAAAGTTGTGGACGAGGTAGCAGTGCTGGTCTTTGGGGTAGGAGGCCATGTCATGAAGCTCTCGGATGTTGCCCTGCCAGATGCCGAGGGTGAAGATCTCCACGCCACCCGACCGAAGAGCAGCTGCCACAGGCCTTGGGTCCCCGCCGTTGGAGTATCCATCCGTGATGAGGAAGATGACCTTGGTTGCATTCCGTCTCGAGTTTTGCAAGATTTGCTGTAATGGAAGCGAAAACAACAAAAGACCATTCATCACAAGAAATTGAACGACCATAATTATATACGATCTACACAGAAAACAATTGTTATGTCCATCAGAATGAGTCTCTCAGATGTCAAAAGTCTGGTCAGACACCAATTAATAGGATCTGATCGTTTGGTTTGCATTACATGCCTTGAAAAGCTTAGTGCCAATTTCTAATGTCTCTGTAGAGTATCCGATGACGGACAGCTAAGCTTGAAATGAAACAAGGAAGAAAATGCCACTAGAAGCACGGATGTGCTTCTGCTGCCAGAGCGAAGAGGAAAAAAACACTGGGAACAGCTGAACATAACCCTCTCAAACGCAGACAAGACTGTGCTTCAGAAAACAAGCTTCCCATCCCAAACCAGCATTTAGCTGAAGTTTACGATTCATCACATGTAATTACAGCTGGAGCCGCTAAAAACGGGAAGACGAAATGTCTTTATTTTAAACATGCTCCTTTTACATCCGTTTATGTCAGCTCTTGGCTTCGTCAGGTGTTTATCATTAAACCAGATGATGATTGACAGGCGAGGGAGTGAGATGGTGGGAAAGAAAGAAAGAGAAGCGAGAACATTGGAGGGAAATTGACTCAGCTGTAGAACGAGACAAGAGTTGAGTTATGAGAAGAGGATGGTGATACAAAGCATGTTATAAGAAGGGTGGGAGCCTCTATGAAGATACATAGGGCGTGAAAGTCAGCGTTTCAGAGAGAGATGGATGAGCTGGAGACAGAGGAAAAGAGAACAAGTTCACTTCTTTATTGCCTAATTGGCTGCTCCTCAAGGCTTTTTTATCTCCTTTCTTTCTTTCTTTCTTTCCTCCTTTTCTTTCTTTCTTTCTCTCGTTCTCTCCCGCACCCTCATGGCGAGGCGTAATTACAGGGCCCTGGACCCGGAGGAGAGAGCGCCAGGCAGGCCTCTCTGATCTAGAGGAGCGAGAGGCACCACAGCTCCCCGGCCTTGCTGCACCCAATCCCAGCTGTCACCCACTCCATTCCACCTCCATTCCACCCCTCCTGCCTTGCTACACCCCCCCCCCCCCTGCCCCCCTTATCCCTCTCCACGTCCCCAGAGGCTGCTGTCACCGCAGTGATGTCATTGCGGCCCCGCACCCTCCTGCCAGAGCAGGGCCCCAGGGAGTCGCGGGGGAGGGTGTGATTTTCGGGGGTTTTCGTGGGATGATTCCCCAGACACCATAAGTGCGCTGGAGGAGTCTTGTGTGTGATTGCATGAACGCGGGCCAGCGGTTCGGCAACTGAACACGCCAGTGTGGGGAGACCACAACCATGAGACATCAGGGGGGGTCCATGGAAATGTTAGTCATGAGCATGTGCGCAAATATGCATAGGAATGGCCATCATGCCTCCTGTGAGAATAATACAGAACTGCTGTAGGCACATTACGAAAAGGAGGAGTTTAGTTGGGATTGGACATCTGTCAAAAAAAAGAGAGAAACGATACAATTACAGTTACGTGGTCCACTCCACACTCTTCTTCTCAGATGCACATTTTCAACTGTGTCCCTCTAAACTAAAGGGCTACATTTTCTAAGGTTTGCTGCACTCAAATGCCAGCTGGCATAATGTGTAGCTGTCAACTTGATGAAGGTATGTATACACTTTGAAGGGTATAAATATAGTTTTTAATGGAAACCTCCTCTCTTACTCCCTCTCATTCTTGCACACAAGCTCACATGAACTTACACAAGTTTTTCTTCTGTTATTGAAATACTGAAGACAGAGAATCTTACTTTTGGAGAGGTGCCTTGTTCTGCCAGTGCTGCATGCACCTTACTGTAGCACATCAAAGAAAGATACCAGCTGATGTGAGAGAGAGAGAGAGAGTGTGTGTGTGTGTGTGTGTGTGTACATGTGATGGAGTACCAAGGAGAATTACAGAGAGTGGGTGTTTACTGTAAGCAGAGCTAACTTTGATGGCTTTTGATTACGCTATCTTTTTCAGAGAGAGATCCCTGACCTTCCCTCTAAATTAATGATATGTCATCTGGATTTCCTCTGCAGCAGTGTTGTACTTTACATCGTTGGCACAGCTCCAGTTTAGGTTGCGAGTTGGGGGGCGCTAAAAGCCAACAGCAATAGATCTGTCTGAAGCGTGACTGATCCTGAAGCTCGGATCCCTGCCAGGAGGTTGATGATAAGAAAAGGATAACAAGCTCGTAGAAAGCCTCGGACAGCTTCCTCAAAAGACCCTCGCAGCTTGGCAGCCGTGTGAAAATCTCTGTGTGCACAAAATCTGATTAACTGTTTACCCCTGCCCCTTTCTAACAGGGCAGCTTGTGAGGTTGAAGTCCTGTGAGGGCACCTTCTTTATCTCCCCCGTACACTGTATAAAAGAGCACATTCCTGTGTTTGAGTCTGAGTGATCTCTACAATACACTTACGGATACTGTCTTATCCTCATGCTTCATTTCCCCACATAACTCCAGCGTAAGAGTGGGATGGGTTTGGGGACGTTGGCCTGGTAGGTGAACTCCTGAACTGTGAGGAATTTCACTGCACTCCAGTAGCCCATAAGGGTCAAGCCACCCAGTGAGGCCTATGTAACGGTCAGTGTAAGAACATCCCCTCCTCCAGCTGGCTGACCCTCTGAATCTTTGGGCAGTGTCTCATCACACCTGGCCACCCAGAGCTGATCTTTTCCCATCCTTTGTTGCAGCCGACAACTGCATGCTGGGAATTTTCTCTTAACACACCTGCAGAATTTACAGCGTGCTGTAAAGTTAAAGACAACAGAGAGAAAGGGAGAGAGAGAGAGAGAGAGAGAGAGAGAAAGGGAGGGATGGAGGAAATCTGCCCATCTTTCCATTCATGGGGCTTTGCCTTCCATTCCGTGTGGATATCTCATTCTGAGACATTCCAGGGAATCCGAAAGAAGTCTGAGGCGAATGCATCCGCTCGGCAAACGCTCCCCCGTCGGAAGTCGAAACGCTTGTTTTGACAGGGTATCAGTTCTTGGCTCTGGTGGCCAGAATAACAACAACAAGAGGAACCCACAGGACAAAAACAAAACCCGCATTGGGCTTGACTGTTTCTGATCGCTTCCAAGGATGCATTCCTGGGTGATGTTTATGATCATGTTCCTTTCAATAGGATCATTCTCTTTATTCAAGCATTTTCCACTTGGTTTCAGTTATATAAAAACATCTAGACTGGAAGCAGTCCCTCCCTGGTTCATATTGGTGAAGCACCTTGTGGAACATCTGTTGGCAGTTAAAAAGGCTTTCATCTTTCAAGATGTTTTTTCCGGTCACTTTCCCTAGAACTTAAGAACCTTCATGTTCAGATGAAACAGTGAAGTTAACTGGGAAATACAAAGTTCTTACATTTTCAAACTTATCACTAATGGTGAAAACGCTGCAAAATGTCTTTCTATGATTTATGCATTTTCTTTCCGTATTTGCCAGTATGTTGTAATAACTGTTCATTAAAATATAGAACATGCTGTGTGGACCTCACATGGGATAATGTATAGGGGTAAGTGCCTTTGGCGAGTCTATTACATTGACTGTCTGTCAAACTTTCTTCAGGGGGCGCAGATTCGTATTAGCGCCGCTGGTAACGGATGAATCTAAGTGATTGCCTGGAGAGAGTATCCATTCTAGTAATTGCCAAGGACATTCGAGAGTCTGGGCTGTAGCGTATAGTTTGCTGGCTCCTGTCAAAACACCATTAATCAAACCAAGGACTGTGACGAGAGAGAGAGAGGCCGAACGAAAGGCCGAGTTGATAATTAGGTCTCATATTCTCTACATATCACGGTAGTCTGGCATAGCGGGGATTCTTTAAATTATGCAATGCTGAGAACCAGTCGTGAAAGTGTTGGTCTAATTTCCACGTCTGCCTCGCACATTTGGTGTTTTATTGTAGGAAACATTGGGGGGCTAATGTCAGATTGGAAAATGGCTGTCGCTGACTGGAAAGCAGCACGATTGGAGCAAGATGGGGGCATGGAAACATGCGAGCCTGTCATGACCATGTCAGATGACTGAGGCACGGAGACCTCTTCAGGGACGAGGCGTGGGGAACAAAAGAATGTGAAGAGGAGGACAGTGAGAGCAAATCTGCAGATGGTAGTTAAGAGTCAGGATTTTTTATTTTTCACTCGTGCAAGGAGGACACTGCACCTGCACCAAAAAGCCAGACAGCAATCTATCATTTCATGTGAGTATGAAGTTATTATGGCTGAAGATCAATATTCAAACAGACATGCACCCAAACACACACGTTTCATTTGCCAAAACAGGGACTATGTCTGGACAAGTTGTGCGCAGCCAATATAGAGTTTCCACTGAAGTCATATGCGCTGGGATTAGCTCCTTGTAGTGCCCCAATCCAGGCTATAAATTCTCCCGAGTGGCCCTCATCCCCTTCACCCTCACTTGGGCCTGACTCCCAAGCCCTGGCAGGACAGGACTGAGGCAGGGGCGCACACAGACACACGCACATACTCACACACACTCACTCCCCCACACACACACACCAGAGGCAGCCGACTCCACCAGCGCTGAGAGGATCCCAGAGACAGCTTAGCCCTGATCCACCCCCCCCCCCCCCCTCTCTCTCTCTCTCTCTATTGCAGAGATGCTATCAGTGCCCAGGGCTGCAGGGCTCTGTTTGCTTTGGGAAGCAGGTCCTGCCGGGGAGGGCCAGCGAGCATTGACAGGACCACAGAGGGGTCAGACAGAGACCACCTGCAAGGCCGCCACTCAAACTCCCCCACTGGCTCTGCAGGTAGACATGAAATTATACTGACTGTAGAAGGAAATCTTTTTTCCCCTGCTTGTTGTTTTTGAAAGTTATGACAGTGAGATTTCCTGATTAGGACTTTCACACCAGAGATTTACGACGAAACAAAACCATTGCTGAGACAAGTTGCAGCGGTTTGAATTAAATGTTGCACGTCGTTGCCAGCTGTTGCAAGCGATTGCGAAACATTCATCATTGCAAGGTTTTAGAACACTTTTACTTCAAATTGTTTATGACATGTTGTCATTCAATTAGTTCAGCCAAATATCCTTAATTACTAAACCCTCTGGTTCAGCTGAGGCATCAGGTCAGAGTTTTTGCCAAAGGAGAGGAAGATAAATGCTTATACTAAGTAAACTAACTAAATACTAACTCAGTTTTGAGTTTGATCTGGGTGTCTGAAGGTACAAAAACAAACACACTTTTCCTGGCTAACTAGCCAGCCAGCTAGTTCATATCTGGCTACGAATGGCGTAACAAAGGGATTGTTAGGGAAACGTTGGTGCTGTTGTGAGTTGTTGCAGCAGTGTGTTAGACTGTTAGTGCAGTATTTTAGAATGGGTGTTGCAGGAAGTTGCTGGTTTATAGAATGTTGCAGCTTGTCTCGTTGTGATTCTTTGGTGTAAATTTAGTATTACTTCAAACATTTTCAGCATAAAACTTTAGAGCAATGTGTGTAGTCCAATTACGTCTGAAATACACGTCTCTAATACATCTGAAAACACTTACTGTATCTGCATATTCAAAGATAGCTCATGTAGTCTTTTGTCATCGTGTGTGTTAGCCAGTTTCATTTGCTGAACGATAAATGAAACAAGGGCCGTATAAAGAATATGAGCGGTTTCCTGGTAACAGCTGTTCTGGTATGTTTTTTTCTGTGTTGTGCAACACAGATGATTGCAATAAGGACAGTTGTTTTCCTTTGTGTCAAAGTGTTGTTCAACTATGATCAGTGTCACATCTCTCGGGATGTCTCGTCGGCCAAAACGTTCACATTCAGACGTTGCTCCGTTTGACTTTCCAGTGCTTCTCCCTTTTTTCCACCCCTTGAATGTGGACATTGCCTGGACAATGCACACTGAGGCTGAAGTCAAAACAGCAGAACTAATGGGTTGACTGAGTGAGGCCCTGTACAGGAAAGGAAAGGAAAGCTAACCTCAGGAGTAATAACAACAAAAGAATGGAAAGTCATTCTGAAAAATAATAGTGATTCTGAATGGAGACAGGAGTGCATGGAATATGCATTGTATTTATGAAAGTGGAGACACTGACCGGCAATAAATTCAAGGGTGAAGTCTGGGGGATCCAAAATGCCCTTGAAAGCAATAATGTATTACACTGCAATGTCATGCTCGCAAAGCCGGTTTAAATCAAGAGCTATTAACTAGACAGCAAGGGTAAACACATATCATTTGCCCTGTTATTTTCACATTGTCTCTTCAATCTTTGTATTTTGGGTCAAACCTCACTGGCTGACTGTTCTCGTGAGGTTGGGGAATTCTAAACAGTCTGCAGCTACTGTTGCAAGCAGGATGGAACACCCGGAGCAGCTCGCTCGGAGAGAGCAGACGTTCCGTATCCAGTCGGCTGCTATGCACACGTACGTACCGCAGCATCGGTGATAAACTGTGCAGGACTGCTGACAGTCGGTGCTCCGCTTCAGTCAGCGCCTTCAGCCGCCTGTCCGGCCTGCCACTGAGCATGTCGGAGCAATCTCCCGCTTATCTGTCAACCCCCCCCCCCCACAACCACTACTACTACCACCACCATCTCTCCGCCTCACTGCCCGAGGGACTTTCTCTGGGGTGGTGGGTGGTTTGGGAGGGAGGGGGGAGGACGAGAGCATCAGTGGGTTGCTGACACAAATTGGGTGTCTGAACTTTAGAAGACGGGTGGGTGTAGCTCGCTGCCGCGATGAGAAAGTATTTTAAGTGGCATTGCTTGGCCTCAGTGGGGAGCGGTGGAGAAGCTGGCTCCCATAAAAGATATTTTATGCCACTCGTGTTACAGACTCCCTACTCCCTCCCCACCTTTTCCACACGGGACGAGCTCAGGGGTGAGATCAAGAGCAGTCTCTTTAACAGCTTTCCCTGCTGTCATATAAAAAGGGCGAGAATGAGAGAGGAGAACAATATGTGTCCTTCCATCCAAAGAGCACTTGAAGAAAAAAAAGACACGCAACACTCAAATCTGAAATTACAGCATGAGCGTGTATATGTAATTGTCTGGAGCTTTCGGGCTTGGCTGAGCTTTGCCTTTCGTTTCATTGGGTTTGAAGGGGTGAGATTGCTTTCCATTTTCATATTCTGAGCTCATTTTAAACTGGTCTTTTTGGAGGAGAGACAAAAAAAAAAAAAACATACAGTATGTGTGTTCTAAATTGCACGGTACAAATTAAATTGGCCCCTGAACAAACCCCTCAAAACTCAGTTTGGAAAAGTCGCTGGTCGGGTACAAAATGATTCCCCAGACACGGAATGAAGAGTTGGTACTTCACGTCTAGTCACTAGGAAAAAAGAGTCAGGTGCTGTGCCTTTGAAAGAGCCATATTCGAGGTGTCAGCACAATTATGGCCCATGTTAGACCTAACGTAATTGCTTATAGGACTACATACCCACATACACACACACATACAGTATATATCACTGATATACTCATACCACTCTATAAACCTGACACACCCTTGTAAACACCTGCTAAATGCAATAGAACTGTGGCAGCTAGCTGTGCAGTTTGGTTGGTCATCCATCTGTGAGTGTGGTTCGGAAGGGTGTGGGATGTAAACACAGACTCTGTGTGCTTTTCCATATCCAGCACACGCAGACACAACTGTTTCCATCCAGACACACACACACTCTCTCTCTCTCACACACAGAGACAGACACACACACAGAGACAGACACACACAGAGAGACACACACACACACACATCAGTGTAGAGCCCAACAGACGTACTGTAAATATATACTGTATGTGGACAAATATACGTCAACTTCACACACACCCCGACACCCAGACACCTACACCCCATACACACACACATGTGTATAAACAATGTACTCAACACAAACACACCTACACTAACATAGGGCCTACTGTATGTCTGCATATGTATATAAACACATCAACGGTGTATACAAACCAGCTCAAACAAATATACAAAATATACACTCAGGAGTAAGCATTCGCAAGTTCACACAAAACACACCTCACCACAAGGAAGACAGGCAATCTCACTGAAATGGTAAAGTCAATGGAGCCGCAAACGGACGAGTGGATCCTATATAGCATCTGACAGCCGCAGTATATTCTATAGTACACGAATTGAGCTACCCATCACAGAGGCTCGCGTAATTGGACCATCAGGATTCAACTGTGAGCTTCATCCTTGGCCTGATGAAACCGCTCCATGCGTAACAAATCACTACTGTCACTGTACGCCCCGGCTACCGGTGCCTCCGAGGACAGCTCCAAAACAGCCGTCACCGAACAGAGACCACGTCCGCGTCCAGAGAAACGTCAACACCAAATCACTCCCCTCAGCCCCGCAGCCCCTCGCACTGTACAGCGCCATCAGCCGAGACAGCAGCAGCAGCACAGTTAGCACAGCGCAAGTCGGCATATTGTTATGCGGTGGTCCCCAGAGGAGTAGTTACAAGGCCTGGAAGGGAGAGGGGGTTTTTCCGAACTCCTATGGCTCCAACCAAAGCAGCGCTCTCTCCAATTACAGCTAATTGCAGTGCCGAAAGTTCTTGTCATACTGAGTTTTCCATCAAACGGCTCACTGGGGACTTGGGAGATTGAAGCCTGAGATTATTGTAATCGTGCTGAAAATTGTGGTGTGATATATAAGGAGTCATATTGGTTTCGTCTTTGGGCCCGAAACAGGTGTGTGCACATTGCAAAGAGTGTGAGTTGATGTGCTGACTCTGATAGAATGTGAATTTGTATCCGTTTGAGAAGGAATGCGACCAACAGGCATTGACGGAATTAAGAACACAAGTTCAGATGAGGACTTGAGTAGATTTAAGCCAGGTCTGTTCTCATGCCTCTGGGTCTGGCATTGTTCCTATAGAACCAAACTGCTGTACCCATAATTTTGTTGCCTGCTCTTCCAAACTCACCTTGGCGACTGCGAGCCATCTGTTGGTTTAAATGAATAGTCTCATCAGCAGACTTATGCTAGTCACAAGGAGCTTGCGCTGTTACACTTGCCAGAATAGCAGATACAACGTGGAACTAAAAACAAAAGGGTGTTCATCTGATCCTCATAAGAGAGAATGTGTTCAGATTCAATAAGGATATTCCACTGGCATACTGATGAGAGGCCTCTTCTCTTTCATGGTGTTCTGTGAACTTAGCTGACCCAGCAGCAGGGTCATTCCAGAGAGTCTCTCTCGGGCTGGAGGAGACGGACGGCCCCGAGCCACAACGACCACATCACACGCTGACAAACGCTCTCCAGATGAGCGCTGCGTTGCCCGCACTCCATCACCTGTCAATCCCCTTATCTCAACATCACTGCATTTCTCTCTCTCTCTCTCTCCCTGCCCCTCTCTCTCTCTTTCTTTTAATGTCTTTATTTCTCTCTCTCTCTTTCTCCCAACCTTTGATCCCTGTTTTTTCGTACCTTTTCTCAGAAAGCTCATCTTTCTTTTACTGACAGCTACTAGGAATGGGGGGGGGGGGGTGGATGTGGTGAGGGAGGAATGATAGAGAGAGGTCATGAAAGAATGACCAATTGCCAGGAGAGGTGAAGCATATGTCTGCCTCATGATTCCTGCAAAATGAGGATAAATGAATCAGACTTCTTTTGGAGTCTTGTTTTTATCAGATGGGCAAATGGGTGGAATTTCAAACACACTTGAGTGCTGGCTGTCACTCGGGTAGTAAGACCAAAAAGAGAGAGAGGGGGGGGAAGAGAGAGAGAAAGATGGTTTAGGCGGCGAAACAGAAGCCCTGTTGTGTCTATCATGTCCATCAAAATGTCAGCGCCCCGACAACATTACTGCAACCCCCTAAGGGTCTGCTGAGAGGCCTGCATGGGCCAAACAAGAGGCCCATTCAGAGAGAGACACGCTTGGACATCAAGGACACGAGTCAACACAAATACTTCAACACACCACATATCAGTACACAACATAGTTGAATACAGGAAAGGCTTGGATCAACTCTTTAATTACGTTCCTCTTTGTTGCTGCTGTTTGCCACAAGTCACCCAATTTGGTACAATAATAACTAATATAGTTACTATCAAAGCACTTGTTTGGGCCTATGCAAACTCAGAGAGTAGGTATTTGCTATTTCGCAATTCATTTTCTGTCAATAAATCCTCAGTATTTGTTGTATGTTGCCTCAATGGATGAGGGCCTGCTGGAAGTCATCAAAAGCAACACACGATCTATGGGGGCTGGCTATCTCAGATGCATAGTCAAAGCCATGGAAGCCCCTTGTAAAGAGGTTTGTAGACCTCTTATCTCTGCCTGTGCAGTCCTATCTGTGTGTTACAGGCAAATCTCTGGGCATTCCTGGGGGCCTTATCAGGACCCGAGGGAAACAGGCTGTCTCCTGTATTGATCTCCCTCATCAATCCGTATTAGAAACACAAATACATGAGGGGGACCCGGAGAGAGGAAATGCCAAGATTTCACCGTGGAAACAGAATCCCCCTTTATCACCAGCTGCTCCCTGAGGGGGGACAGACCAAAGGGATGCCATCCGCTTTCCGTCGTGTTCTCTGTCCCATTCACTCCATCTCTCTCTTACCCTATCTCTTTTTCTCTCTCTCTCTCTCTCTCTCTCTCTCTCTCTCTCTCCCTGAGGGGGAACATACCAAAGAGATGCCATCCACTTTCCATCGTGTTCTCGGTCATGTTCACTCCATCTCTCATTCACCCCCATTTCTCTCTCTCTCTCTCTCTGAGAGGCAGTGATATGGTCAGTGAAAAGAATAGATAGATAGGGCTTGTTTCAACAACGTGTGAAACTACTGTATGTCCTTTCAATAATTCCACTACAGACATCACAGTCTCGATAGACCACTTATAATTCATAACACTACGCATCTTTGTTTGTACATTTAGGTATTCTCTGCCTAGTGTCTACTGTGACAGCATTATGTTTGTATGGTTAAAGGCATGTGCAGGAAGAGTACACTTGTAATACAGACTCATTTCCCATTCCACATTGGCTTTGTTCAACAGCCATGGCCCGAAAAGATCCCTGTCTGTGATTAATGTTGTAACTAGTCCAGAACTTTGCTCTCAACACCTGAGTTCTGCTGACTGTCATCCCTGTTCCACTCCTCACCTCTTCAGTGACAGAGCCAAGATGTCTTCTCAGTAGTGTATTAAGGTTTGTGTGTGTGTGTTTGAGCATCAGTATGTATGTGTGTGTGTGAGTGTGTGTGTGTGTGTGTGTGTGTGTGTGTACTAGCATGCCAGGATGTCTGTTTTTACGTGTGTGCATGTGCATATTTTTAGGTATGTGTGTCACTTCTGACCATAACACCATTCATCATAGTGTTGTAATTGCCTCTCTGAATGTCAGTTCTGTTCCAATTTGGATTTGCGCAATACAGAGAGCAAGCAAACACAAAGAGAGAGGGGTTCAATGAAGGAGACTACAGAAATATTGTCGCTCGTAATCTGTACAGGTTCGATGACAGCCACCCGCCTTCTGGAGGCTGGTTCATAGACCCTACAGGGGTCAATGCCATTTAGGGGCCTGGTTTGGAATTTGAGTCGGGGGGGGGGGGTGGGAGAGAGAGGGGATCACGTTGAGAAAGACGGAAGACTCTTACGCAACGATTACGCTACCTCAATCCCCTCATGTACAATAAGGAGTCCACACGTTCACCCATTCTGCTCTACCGTTTGAGGGAAAGCAGCTGCTTCTTGGGGAACGGTGTGTTTTAAAGCGGTTATGAGCACGTATGGAAAAACTGCATGTCCCATTGCACGGGCGTGTGTGCGTGTGAGTTTGTGCATGTGGTCTCCTGGCTCTGAGAGAGATTAAGTGGGTGAGGGGGACGCATACCAGATAACCAGGCCATCCCTCTTACTTACAAAAATACAGACAGCCTTTTGGAAAATGGTTTCCAATCTATTTTCCTCCAAAAAAGGACCACAATGCTAATTTGTCCGTTCATTCGTTCGCCAAGGCCCTCCAAGAGCGGCCTAAACAAGGTAAAACAACCAGCTTTGGCCTGAGGCGCTATATCTTAAACATCCACAAGTTTTGAATGAATAAAAGAGGCTAATGGCATACATTCAAAGCCAGATTTGATGGAAAAAAAGGGGGATACAATCGCTAACAATCCCCACGGGGCTGAGTTGGCTCAGGTCTGGAGAGGGGGGAAGGAGGTGGACCCTGGCAAACCATAGCAACCTCCGAGAGAAGAAAGACAAATCCTCTGGATGAGGAGTAGGAGCTGAAAGAAAGGCAAGTAGGGACTCTGAGAGATTAGAAAAAGCAACAAGGAGAACATAGAGAGAGAGAGAGAAGGGTTGGAGGAAGGGCTTCATCGTTGTGCTCTCAGAGAGAAACACACGGCACCAAGGAAAAAACATCGGTGTCTGGAAGAATTATTATTCATTATTTGTTTAGTTTGTTATTGTTTCTCTTATGGTTTTTGTTGTTTGTACAAGTCGTAGCAAATTATTAACCGTGTTAATTAAATGAAATTTACATTCTGGGAAGTGTCCTTTCAGGACAGAAGTGCCTTCCCTAAGCATGAGCAGTGGATGAGAGCAAAGTCACATGGATTTGAAAGCCCAAGCATACTTGTCCCCTACTGCAAGCTGATCGTATTACCAGAAGAAATGTTTTCATCAAAGCAAACCGCAAGTGAAATAAAAGAAACAATAGACTTTGGCAGCCCTAAAGACCTCCCGTATGTCAAATAGACCATGGAATGTAAACCTGTGCCTGAAGTTAGTTAGCGTGACCCCACGGCTCGGGAGAACATGCGAGGCGCAGCGAACGCAGGAATCCCGACACCTTGGAATGGAACCCTGGACGGAATGAAACCGAGATGGAAAAATCCTCCGCTTCCCCTGACCAATGATTCAGATGTTCTGCTCCCTCCTTCCCTGCCCTCCTTTTCTCTCCCTCTCTCCCCTTCATCAAGCTTCACTTTCTCTCTCTCTCTCTCTCTCTTTCTCTTTCTCTGGCTCTCTCTCTGTCTCTCCATCCCAGGTCTTTACCGGCACCTCCACAGCACCACGCCCTCTCGTCGTCCCTCGGGGCTGGCCCCCGTTGGTCACGCTCGGGCCGGGGAGGAGAGCCCCGCATCCGGCCGCCAGCTCTGCTCCGCCGCTACAGACTACACACACGGCTGGCCAGTAATGGCTTCCAGATTTCAGCAGCACGTACGAGGGCGAGATGGGCTGAGGTGAAGTCAACAATTCCAAGAATTTCAGCAACTTTATCGTGACGATTATAGTGAATAACTAGGGAGACGTGAATGATCAGGTTGAATAGTGCTAGAGGTAGTGATCCAATTAAAGTAGACTACCTTAACAAGCACCTTAAATGGAAAAGTTTATATCTGAAGGTAGGTTACAATAGCTTAATAAAATACTGATGTTTGCTCGAGATCAAAACCTCTGTCTTAGTAACTAGAGCGCTACATTTACTTTGCTTTTTAAGGGCTTTTCCCACTGCGACCTCTTGAATAACTCTTGGCTCTGGTCCCCCCCTCACACTTTCCCATGCTGATGTGAGAAACCGTCCCATCTGGGACACACACTGTACAAGTGGGCTGACAAAACCAACCGCAGGAGCGGACAGTCGGCGAATCAAACAGAGAGCCCGTTTACCCCTCACATCTTGTTTCAGTCAGAGCAGGTTAGGCACATTGTGCTCTGGCTGCAAGAGCCGAAAACATCAGGGGGAGATTTGTGTCTGGATAGCAGCTATCTTATGGGAGCACTTCCTCCTAGTGAGCTCAACAATGCAGAATGCTTATGAGAAATGACTGGGTCTTTGAAAGAAAAAAAAGAGATTGATTCGCTATCCCAAATGTCATCGATAACGTAAGAGCGAAACTCAAAGATAAGAGATTGGCCCTTTGGGGACGGCTTTTTTCAAGTCACAGAGTGCGCCATTGAAACTGCACACCAGTGAATGCGAAGTCATGGAAAACGGAGGTTTAAAACAGGTCAAATATTCCCTCCAGCCATGGATGACTACAACTCCAGACCGCGGCAGCCTGCTGTGCTGTGGAGTGTGTGTGCGGACTGGGGAGGGGAGAGTGTGTGTAGGTATGAGTTTGGACAAGGCTGCTAGTCCAGAACGTTCCTCCTCCTCCACCCTGCACAGGAGCCCTGTGATGGGATCTGAAAGGCTAACATTGCTGCTGCTGCTGCTGCTGTTGTTGCTGCACGGAGGCACTTCCTCTGGGATCACACAGGGCACGTCAATGATCCACCACCACCACCACCACAAACACAACAGCTGAGGCTAAACTTGACTGATGGAGACCAACATATGGCTATCCAAGGGTTTTGTTTGTTTTTGTGTATGCATCTTTTGTGTGTGTGCGTGTGTGTGTGTGTGTGTGTGTGTGTGTGTTTATTTCCACAACAACGACATCGTAAACCTTTCTTTAACCCTAAAAAATCTGCCGACTATGGCAGCAACCAGCACCAGTCTGCACACACTCTGCTCTGGGCTGTTCTTTCCCATCAGCTCCCCCCTTGTCGTTTGATAAATGGAACGACCTGCTGTGTTATCGTCTCCGATTATACCCTCTGCTCCAGCCTTGAAAAATGATGATCAACAGTCTGAGATTTGCTGATGGAATCAGTACTTTAGTTGCTAAACTGTTATCCTCAGTGAGAGAGTGGGATCATAAACAGACGAAATAATGGAATACACAGATAAACTATGAACTCATTCCACTTTACAGCTGTCTCGGGCCGTGCCTAGCAGTTAGAGGTTACCGGGAAAACAGAGCATTTAAACAGAGGTATTTAAGACTCACATAAAGGGTTATTTTGGGAGAGACGAGCAAAATGAGTTTTGTGTCACTTTTGAGTAACTTAAAAGATAAAAAAGATTGAGGACCACGTTATCACGTATTGCTCTCTTACATAGACAGACATGATACATACATACATCACGCAAACATATACACTCCGTTATACAACCCTCCATCACTGCCGCTTTTCATCTACAGTGCAGACACGCACATATTCACGCAAAAACACACCCACTGAAATGATCACTCATTCAGCACAACCACACACATGCCACACACGCACAGACATAAACAAACTCGCACCGACAATTTTCGCAGCTTATCCTCACACACAGACACACATACACACATGCATACAACCTCACACCGACAATTCATGCAGCACATCTTCTCTCACACACACACACACACACACGCAAATGGGATCACCACACAAACCACTTCGTCTCTGTCTTACCGCGGCTCTCTGGAAGGCGCCCTTGGTGTAGGTTCCCCCTCCGCGGTAGGTGATGGCGGGGATCTCCTGGTTGAAGAGCGAGCACTTGTGCTGGTGGGCGCGCGGCGCCGAGATGTGGTCCACGCGCGTCACCACGTGGCTCTTGGACGAGAAGGTGACCAGGGCCACGCGCGTGTCCTCGGGCGCCACCGGGAAGTCGGCGAGCAGCTTGCGCACGAAGCGCAGCTCGCTGCGGAAGTTGGAGGCGCCCACGCTCGACGACTCGTCCACGAGGAAGACCAGGTCCATGCGGGCGCCGCTGCGCTCGCGCAACTCCCGGACGCTCCGCTTGAACGTCTGGCCCAGGCGCTCCACCTTGGACTCGGCGCTCTCCGACAGGTTGTGCCGCCCGCTGCCGCCGCCGGACCCCAGGGAGACCGTCTGGGGGCGGACAAGACCGGCCGGCTTCTGCTGTTGCTGCTTCTGTGATGTTGTTGTTGAAGATGATGATGAGGATGATGATGACCAGCCGACTGACCGGTGAGCCAGGGAGAGACAGAGTAACACAGAGCTGCACCACCACAGCCAGGATCCTCGTGCAACAGCCATATTGTCCAAAAAGAGAGAAGCACGTCAGGGAAGTCACCTCAGAGTGACCACAGTCACTGAAGGAGGAGAGTCTGTATGATCCAATCCAGTGATCCAAGCGCAGTATTCAGTCTCCTATTTAGACTCTAAATAGTCTGTCTCCCTCTGTCCGTCTCTCTCTTGTGAGTTCTTGTGAGTTGCCCTCTATATCCTCAGCCTCCCTTTGGTCTTTGCCTGCTTGCCTGTCTCTGGATGTAAAGTCCAAGCTGTCTTGCGCCTTCAAAGAATCTCAATCTCTGTGTGTCTTTTTTTGGTCTCTGTCAGAATGATCCAGTCCAGTGGTCCAAGCACAATCCTCTTCTGTCTTCCTCTGTCTCCTTAGACTCCCTTTGTGCGTGTGTGTATGTGTGGCTTGTCTTCCTCTGTCCCCTGTGTCTCTGTGGTTTTGAGTGTTTGATTGGCAGAGGTGTGTGTGTGTGTGTGTGGCGCTCCTGAGTGGCTCTCAGAGCTCAGCCCCGGGGCTGCTGCCGTAAGTCTCCTCCATCTCAGCCAGACGACAGGCTCCGTTTTCCCCTCTCTTCCAAAATCATTTAGAGAATAAGAAAGAAAAAAAAACACACACACACGCATGCACTACACTGACGGAAGGCAAAAAAAGTTCTGAGAAGCACTGTCAGTGTGTGTATGAGAGAGAGAGTGAGTGAGTGAGTGTGTGTGTGTTTATACGTGTCTGTCTGTGAATATGTGTGAGAGTATGTGTGTTGAGTGGGAAAGAGAGAGAGAGTGAAAAGGAGAAGTGCAAGGAGAGAGGGAGAGAGAAAAAGAATGGCAGCACCAGCAGCAGCAGCAAAAGAAGAAAAAAGGGGGCAGTCACTGATTTTTCCTCCTCTTCTTTTTCCTCCTCTTCTTGCGAGAGCGCCTTTCTACGTTCCTCTTCTCCACGTTTTCTCCTTTCTTCCCCTCCCCTCTCTCTCTCTCTCTCTGTCTGTCTGTCTCTCTCTCTCTCTCTCTCTCTCTCAAGCTCTGGTGCTCAGACTTGAGTGGGATTCTGTGTCACTGGAGCGCTTTCGCCTCTCCTGTCAGGCTGTCAACATTCCCAAAGAAAACATCAGCACGGGGCGCTCTGATGAAGTCCATATGTCTGGCACTGACCACCTCTCACCCTCCCACCACACCAGAGCAGCAGATACTAGAAGAGGCATCATAATTAGAAACACTGAGGGTGTGTGTGTGTGTGTTCTCTCTCTCTCTCTCTCTCTCTCTCTCTCTCTCTGTGTGTGTGTGTGTGTGTGTGTGTGTGTGTTGGGGGGGATCAGGATGGACGAATGGAGGGAGAGAAAGAGGGAGGAGTGTGAAAAAGAGACAAAGCGAGGGAAAGACGAAGGGGGGAAAGGTTGCGAGGGACACTGAGATATGTGTGTGAGGAGTGAGTGAAGGACAGACAGAGGGAGTGGAAGGAGGAGAGGATAAATTATTTGGGAAATAAAAGCTGCATGACATGGGAGCGACAATGCGAGTTTTGTTTTGTAAGATCAGCATTTTTTTCCCCCTCTTCTCTTTGTAACTTCCTGTGCACTCTCTCTCTCTCTCTTTCTTCTGTTCTCTGTCCTCCCCCTTCTCTCTCTTGGAGTGTTGTGAAAGGAGGAAATCTGCAGGGAAATCTAAACCCAGACATGTGCTGCGATTATGTGCGTGTGTTGATTTTATCTGTTACCAAAGCAATGAATCCCTGCACCAAACAGCACAGACAGAGAGAGAAGGGAAAAGAGAAGAGAAGGGGGAGGACAGAGAACAGAAGAAAGAGAGAGAGAGAGAAGTTTAAATCAGAAGATCTGAACCAATGCAAGAGGAACTGAAACCATCGGAGGGAATAGAGCCATTAGACTTCACTTGAGCAGAGTGACATCTAAATGACCGAGAGACTTCCACCAGCGAGGCTTCTGCCTTAAGCTGCTGACATTTGCCTCGTGCAGCACGAGCGGAGGGAATGTTTAGTGCCTCACGCAAATCAGATCAGCCCTGACGATGAGAATGCCGGAAAGTTCTGGGGGCTTGAAATGTAGGGAAAAGGAGACAGTGTGTGGGAGATGAGCCTGACCGTGGAGGGAGGGAGCAAAGGGGGGAGATTTGGGGGTAACAGCTGGGACTTCCTGCTCTTAAGACAGGACCCCCCCCCCCCCCCCCACCACTCCCCTCCAGGCCTCTTGGTGGCCTCCAGGGTATCTGAGAGCATGTGTGTGTGTGTGTGCGTGCATTTGGGGGTGGGGGGTGCAAGATAGGAGGGGGAGAGGGGGGAGAGGAGCTGCTGGAAGTCTCATCTGATCCCGAAAAGACATATTTACAGAGCGACGGGTGCCGTGAATCAAAGATTATGAGACAGCAAGACCAATACACACACACACACACACACACACACACACACACACACACACACACACACACACACACACACACACACACACACACACACAGAACATAGACACCTGGTTGTGTTACAGATTTTAAATGCAGAGTGGTTCACTCCAACCTAAACAAGAAAAACTCTGTCTCAGTGGCTATGAACTTGTCAGCAGCTGCAGAGATGCAAGGTCTTGTGACTAATTTATGAATTATGAACATTGGCATCCTACTGAGCAGCAACAACTGGTTTGTTTGTACTTCGGCTTTATGACACAGACATAACACATAACACACACACACACACACACACACACACACACACAAAACCAAACAAACTCTATCATTCAGGAGAAGTTTCTGAAATTCTACAAAGCACGCCGAAATGTTCATATTTTTCTGCATCCAATGCACTATTTGCATAGCTGTTCTTGATATACACAACACAACCTGCTATAAAATAATATTATGTCAGCATAGCAGCACAACTGTTCAACTACAATAATCGTAAAATGGCAGTAAGGATCACAGCAAAAGTTTTATGGTGGCTTCTTTCTCAGTTATAACTTTACAGCACATGTAAAAGGACAGTGCCCGGGATTAAAGGGCACATTAAACCTGAGGAAAAAGACTGTGAAGGCTGCGTAAAGAAACTCAGGAACCTAATGTTTGTTGGAACTCATACCTTTCCTTCACTTCTTCAGATTCTCTTGCCCGATGTGATTTTTTCACATCTTACAAACCACCATATTAGACACATTCCTATCCTTTCGTGGCTGTAACAGTCCGTCATGCCAGACACGAGGACTGATTCTTGTTCATTTGATGAACTAATGAATATTTTACCATATGGCTGAGGTTCATTGCAGTCATCTGTCATGATTCCTTGGCAGTGCTGTGCTGCCCTCTGTTGGTCAGGTTTGATTAGTACAATTTCACCTCATGTGTTGTCATTGAAATGTTAGTAGACTGCTTTTTTTCCTGTCCTTTTTTGCATGGCTAAAACATAACCACATAAGAAGATTTTCTAAAAGCTTTAAATGCTTAATTGGTTCACCCACATGTTGAGCACACCGGAGCTGATGAGCTTGTTTGTCATGCGTTGGTGTAAGTTGTCCCTGCTTACACGTGTGCAGCACCAGTAGTGTGGATTCACCACTCCCTGGGTGCCTCTCAACATGCCTCCTCTATCCTCGATCCTCGAGGGGCGTTCCCACTGATCTATAACTAAAACTGGATAGACTATCCCATTGTTTCCCCCCCCCCCCATCATTCTTTATGTAGATCAGTGAGGATCGAGGCC
The DNA here is from genome assembly GCF_963854185.1 of Sardina pilchardus. Classification (NCBI taxonomy): domain Eukaryota; kingdom Metazoa; phylum Chordata; class Actinopteri; order Clupeiformes; family Clupeidae; genus Sardina; species Sardina pilchardus. The sequence continues at coordinate 6,102,469 of NC_085009.1, read as the reverse complement.
CGAGGAGCGAGGGAGGACATATAAAAGCCCAAATGAGATGTTTCTTGGTGTTTTGGGCCCCCAACGTTGTCTTCAAGGCAGCGCTGCCTGGAAGGTGCTAGGGTTAGGCATGGGTTAACGTTAGGGTTAAGGTTAGGATAAGGCTTTGGATTAGGTGCCTTGAAGTCGACGGTGACAGCGCTGCCTGGAAGACGGTGTTGGGGGCCCAAAACACCATCGAGCAGTAGAGAACTAGCCTTTGTAAAACCATACAAGCCCGTTAGCCTAGCAGATCCGCCTTGAAATAATGCGATTGACGCTCGTATCTGAACTTCCTGTTTTACGATTTTTAGGGATGTAACCAGCAGTGAAATAAAACTTTAATAGGTGTATTAAACTCTTACGGAATCATTTCAGAAGTGTGTTTAAAAACACATCTTTCTTGTAAACCAGAATCTTTCTTGTAAAGGTTTTATTTGTTTACTCAATTCCAAAGAAAATACACGTTCATATCTAGGCTACTTAACCCTGTTGATATCAGCACAGCCTTTGATTGGTGGTTGGCTGGTGTTGAATGCATGCAGTTGACAGGACTCTGGGTTTTTGGTGATTCAGAAGTGAGTGTTAGTGGGATCCTTTCCAGATTGACCTGCAGAGCAAATTTTTGCAGATTGACTTGCTTTCACTAAAAAACATTTGTTCCGTCTTGTTCATAAAATGAAGGCCTTGTTTGGCACATTAGGAACATTACCGTAATTTCCTGACTATTAGCCGCAGCTCATACATTGATTTTGCAAAATTTCTTCAGCTATGAGGTTAATACAGGGGAGTATTTAATATGGTGTTAATATGGTTTTGTTTCTTTTAACCTGCATAAAACACTGTCCTGCGGCTTATACACAATGCGGCTTATATGCGGGAAATTACAGTATGTCTCCACAATTCCAGCACAGAAACACTGTAGATGTTATTGCTAGTCTTAAAGACAGAGCATTGACATTTAAGTCCATGCCCCACACCCTGCTTATGACATAAGAGATGCACTGATGATGGAATATAAGTAGTTTGCATAGACTGTATACATATTATGTTGGTATGGTGTTACAACATTAGATGTCCCATCAAACATTACAGTAATGGGAACATTAACAGATCCTAAATGCATGCAATGTGCTGGTGGCTAGTAACATAACAACTTATGGGGGGACATTTTGAGCTTCGTTGTAAATTGGGGTGGGGGGGCATGTCCCCCTATAGCCCTGAAATACAATAACGGTGATTTGGCTTGTAAAGAATGACATATGCATTCAACTTATTGTTTTGCCGATCAATAAATAGGTCTGATAGTATCCTAAATAGCCATAATAGTATTTTTACTAATTTACGCACAGAACCAATGGCTACGCCGAGGCACATGATTGTGATTGGATCAAAGGTTTTTGTTGATTTGGAAACGGGCATCAGTGAGATCCTTTCCGTACTGACCTGCAGAGCATTCAAATTCAATATTCGTCTCACCAAGTTCATCCAGGCTATCCCTGCTGAAAAAAAAACAGCCTGACCAGCTAAAGGTGGTTTGCTGGCTGACCAGCTTGTTAACCAGGGCCGGGTTTCCCAAAATTGTTAAGAAGCTCTTAAGTGCTAAGAACTTCTTAGGAGCGTTGTAAGAATGTTCTAAGAACGCTCCTAAGAAGTTCTTAGGACTTAAGAGCTTCTTAACGATTTTGGGAAACCCGGCCCAGCTTATTTGACCACCCTATGATGGTTAACCAGCAAGACCAGTAAAACTCTCGTGAAAACACACCTTCAGGTGGTTTACCCAGCTTATGATGGTAATTCAGCTGGTTTTGATTGTCGTACCACCTCAAGCTGGTCATTTTAGTTGGTGTGGCTGATCTACATTGCTGGTTTTCACTGGCCACGCCAGTTTATGTTGGTCATTCTAGAAAACCAGCTTGACCATCTTTGTCAAGCTTGACAGGCTGGTCACCAGCATGACCATCTTAAACCAGCTGTATTCCAAACGGCAGGCTGGTCACACCAGCACAACCAGCTTCCTCAGATGGTCACGCCAGCATGTCTAGCTGGTGGCCTAACCAACTACACCAGCAAAGGCCAGCAATAGCTGGAAGAAAACCAGCAAAGACCAGCTAAAACCAACTAAAACCTCGTGTTTTTTTCAGCAGGGTGGGCAGGCTACAGAAAAGTACGTAAATAACCAGAGGCGGACATCCCGGGTTCAGAAAGTAAAAGTAATGCCAAGTATTTGATCCAACCATTTTGGAAACCAGCTCTGATTAGCTTCCAGATAGATCAGATAATTAACGATATCACCTGTGTTAAGTGCACAGGTAGGAAGAATAATTATGTGGCAGGACTTATACTCTTTGGAACCCTTTGTAAGTATATCTGCCCTCTAGATGGAGACACACCTCACATGTGGAACACAATACCTACTGGAAAGTCTGACTAACCAAACAGTTTCCCCCTCAGTCTGTGTATGGATTTGACCTAGTTCTTGCTTCCTCGCCTTGGCACCACTGACACATTTTTGTTCAGTTATTAAAAGTCAAACTCTGAGATGGCAATAATCGTTTAGTGCTCAATAAAACGTTCCGGTCCATTGTTTTGTGATCCTCGCGGCGTGCCCTCAGTGCCATAGACCTCGCTTGAGAGCACCTGAGGTAAGAGCGGATCTGGCCCTTATCTGTACTCCGTGTCGTCAAGATTTCATTAAATAAAACCTTGACTACGTCCAGTGAAGAAAGCCAATACTGTTAAGACTGTTAGATAACGAACAGTCTAATTAACCGGGAATTTTGCAAAGGTGAAAGAAAGCAAGCAGCAGACAAGGTTTTTCACAAGAAAAGAGTGTGACAGTCAGTGAAACGTAGCTCTGTTTTCTCAAACAGAGGCAAAATAAAAGCCCTGAGCCTGTCTTACAGAAGCTGATGTTACCTGACACAGGTAGGTAACATAACACCTCAATGAGCATTCAGGATGCCACAGAAGAGGTGTGGACTGAAGGCCTTTATAACAAACGAAAACGATTGCATGCGATTTTACTCAATGGCTGATTTAAAAATGTTATAGGTGTCGACAAGACAACCAACTTCAGAACAGTCTTGGCCTGGATATGGCATGGGTTTGGTGGAAGTTTGCTGTATCAGTGCCAATTTCCTTTCAGCCGGAGGCTAATAATGAATCAGTTATCACATCTCCCTTGGCGAGTATCATTCGTTCATTTGGCCCAGGCCACCTACTCTCTACCTCACGGATGGAGCCAAACAAACAGCTCCATGGAAATGGGCAGACTGTGGCAGGTTTCAATTTTGCCCCCCTCCCACTGTCATTTATCTCATCACAGCCTTTGTGACTTGCTGCATTGGAGCTTCTTGTCATTAGCTATCATCCTCATTGTGAAAATTAAGTTTAAAAGCCTTCTTGCCATTTTCATTAAGCTTATTGGATATAAAGGTCAAAACTTGCCAGTGTCTTTTTGGAATACAAAAGATATGGAATTGAATCTGGCCTATTTTATTGCACTATTTTATCAAGGCTGTGAAAGGAAAGAGCTTGTAGAAAAGTGTTTTATATAACATCCACAAAAAGTCAGGGATATTCGCCTTTTGGGTGACATTTTAGGATGAACCCAAAATCCACTATAAACTTTACAGGTGAACTTAATGTGACCTCTAAACTTCTAAACAGTTCCAAGAGTTCAGTGTTTCAGTACTTTCTGCACTGAAACATTACATTTCACCCAAAAGCCAGATATACCTAACTTTTTGTGTAATTTGCTCTGAGAGTTAGTATAGATTTTGTGTTGCTTGCCTCCTGATGCAACAGAGGCAACATCCTCTCCATTGCGTATTTTCCAGCTAACTAGAAAATTCTCAGAAAGCTATATATGACAACTTTAAACTGTAATCACCACACAATCTCACAGAATGGGCTCCAGATATGCATCACATAACTTTTCAATGACGATAGTGACTTAACGTTCCATTTTTAAAGGATATGTGAGGTGCTTCCAGCATAGCACTAATGACTAATGACTTGTATCTTTGTACAAATGTATTGATATAGGTTATAATGTATTTAGCCTTCTGGTTTGACCCAAAGACAAGGGACAGTGCAGGCCACCATCACTCTAAGGGCTCTGTGTAGAGTGCATGTCTCCTTGGTATAACAAGGGTCTGTGGAGAGCACCTCTGTAGCCCACCTTTTCTTAAAGGCTCAATTTACAACCTTTCACTCAACTGAATTCGATTTCACCATGGATAACTTGATCTAAAACCTACAGTATTATAAATAAAAGGTTTCGTACAGACCAAAAGGTCGTTTAAAGCCTGGAAAATAGTTGTGTGCAATACTGCAAAATTTGGCATCTATCCGATACCAAATACATAGGGCCAGAACATATTAAGATCAAAAAATCTATTTGCTATTCTTTTTAATTATTAATATATATTGAAAAAAAAATCTTGTCTTAAAATAAGTCAAATTTGTATTAAATTAAGTCAAATGACTTCACAAGAAAACACTACGTAAGTCTCTTTATACTGAAAAACAACACCAACTAAGTTTTTAAAATCTTGATAAGATTAATGACACCTGGTTAGATTTTATTAGATTAGCAGTTTTTGCAGTGTGACCATTAATGATTTTGTGATTTCCACTGTTAAAAATGTACAAACATTTCAACTACAAAACTTTGCAAAGCGGGCATGCAAGATTGGTGTTTGCATGACTGTAGGCAAGTCCTTGATGAAACAGGAGCAACATATTGTGAACACAGACAAGAGAAATTGGAAGTGAACTGAAATTAAAGTATCGACACAATTTTTTTTTGCCAATTCAGAGGAAAAGTCCATCTTGGAGTTCATTGAAGGAATATGTCGACAGGCATAAGAAGACACAGCCATTTCACGTTAAAATGGGGAATTGGATCACACATTATAATATTGTCCTCAGAACAAGCACTATGACCTGCTGGCAGAGCATATGAGAGGATTAACTGCAGTGCTAGACTGACAGAGGAGTTTAATTGGTTGTTTGGTCAATTGACTTGTTTATTGGTGTGATGATTGACTGTTTGGATAGGTGAAGGGATTATATTATGATAGTGGGATTTCAAATAAATATTTGGACTCATGTGTCATATATCTCGAATGCTAATCTCCAGATCAGCACAGAACAGGAAAAGAAACTTAACAGAGGAAATTGTGAGAGGAAATGATTCAGACACCAGCTCAACACCCCAGATGCATCACAAATACACCATAACTGACAGGCCTTTAGTTAATGTGACCTTTGAACTGTCTCTAAAGACGCGGACCCGCCCCCTTTTATTTTCCCCATACGATGCGAGTGACAGACCGCACAGTGAAGAAATGAGGTAAAGAAATGAGAAAGGAGAGGCAGCGAGCCGGCAGGGTGTGTGTGTGTGTGTGTGTGTGTGTGTGTGTGAGGGGCACGTGCCCACAGTGGTCGGAAAAGTAGCCGTCAGGATATTTTTAGAGCCACAATTTCACGTTCGCATGAATATTTCATGAGGTCTGCGGCGCAGTTGAAGTGCTCCGTTGACGTCACCCACGGCATGCAGAAGCCTGACAAGAAAACGCAAACCTCTCCGCGGAGGGCAAACGCAGCCATCCGTGAGCGCGGCACAAGAAAACGTGACTCGCCCGTACAGTTACGCCAGCGTGCTAAAAGCTCCGTGCCAGCTGTTGGTGCCACCTGTAAACCCTCCATACCACTCAGATACCCCCCAACCCACCCGCCCTATAGGCTATAGGCAAACACAGGGCAGAATGACGGATGAGGCTGTAGGTGGCAAACATGGCAGACCCCTCCACACAGAGGTGTACTGATACATTCCAATGCAGATGGTGCTGGTTTTGTAGGAGAGTGATAGAGCCATTCATCTCTGAGGGCCCGGGACGGAGCAGAGTGGAGAGTTGCAGTCACCCCGGTTCCCAGGCCACTCCAAACTGCGCAAATGCAAATAACAGACACATTTAGCATGCATAAATTGGAAATACACACACACACACACACACACACACACATATACACTCTCTCAAGTTGCATACACATGACTGCAACTACACACACACGGGCACACACACACACATACACACACACACATTCACACACCTTGAATCCTTTACCACCGCAGTAAAAAAAACAAAAACATGCCGCCTTCATACTCCTTCTCACATGAAGCAATTTGTCAGTTTGCTGACCAAAGCAATCCTCATACTGACGCAAAAGTCACACAGTCACCAGAGAACGGCGAGAGAGGGAGAGACTGAGAAGGAGGCATGTGTGTGCGTGTGCGTGTGCGTGTGTGTGCAAGTGTGTGCATGTGTGTGAAAAGAACGAGGGAGGGGAAGACAGAGGATATGTCTATGAGGAAGAGAGGAAGAGAGAGACAGAGAGAGAGAGCAGAAGAGGGCAGGAGAGGAAAAGGAGTGTTCTCTGGCGGAGAAGCGGTGTGAACTGGATTGAGCCAGACTCCCCTAAAAACAGTCACGTCAAGCCCCTCGTGCCCGGGAGGGGTTTAGAAAGGGAAGCTGAGACACGTTTAGTAAGGGGGTGGGGGGGTGGGGGGGGGGACTAAGGAAAACCCACTCGGAATTCAAGGAATTAGAAATGAATACGGTGTGGCAAAATAAAGCATGACTCGAGTGTGACTCAATGTATGTCACTTGAGGTCTCTGAGCATAAACGTTCTGAAAAATCACAGATAAATCTTGAGAATCCATACCTACTTAAGTCTCATTAGTTGAGTCCCTTAGAAAAGATAATGTCCAGAACTTTGCATTTCCTGCATATGAACAGCCAATATTTTCTCCAAAACTGCTATTTTGATATTCAGAAAGCTGCAGTTTCGTTTGTAAAGGGTTATTCACACAGAGTGTAATCACGAGTGATTTTTACAATTGCTAGTATCAACAAACAGCAAATCACAGACAACAAAGACAGACATTTGTCTCTGCTCCCTGAACTCATCAAAACCTATTAACACCCTTATTTAGGATGAGAGAGTTTAATAGCCCATCTGATTGACTTTGATTAATTGATCAATTCAACTTGATAGCATGTTAAGTGTTCTTGATAGGTGTGACTTGCAAGAACACATAATGACATCTTTGCCAGACAAAATCAACCATTTTGGAATAAACAAAGTGAATCTCTTTTTAATGTTCTGTGGAATGTTCTCATGATAACACATGATACAAACACAAAGACACCGAGGACAGTGAGTGGATGGAAAACTACATGAGTCTCTCTCTCTCACACACACACACACACACACACACACACACACACACACACACACACACACACACACACACACACACACACACACACACACACACACACACACACACACACACACAAGCACGTACGGATTGGCAACCATGGGCCTTTGAAGGACGAAAACACAAACACATTGTGTCTGGTGATGGACAGGTTTCCGTCACTTCCCTGCATTGCACTGCAGCCAGGCCCAGAATGGCAGCTGACTCATGTAATGTGGAATACGACACACAAACACCAAACGTATGTAGACCGGGAAAGGCTGACATGAAACAAGAACCACCCCATGGTCCATCAGCCACTTGACATTCTCATATGCCTTACTCGGATATCTGAAGAGATAGACAGACAGACGGACAAACAAACAAACATGAACAGTGAGGAATGGTTACTTTTAACAGACAGACAGATATTTAATAGAGATACATTATATGGAGGGCTGATAGACTGATCAACAGACAGACTACCAGACAGATGCAATACGGATCGAAACCTCTGGGAGGAATCCCTGTTCCTGTGCCTGAACACATTGTTCTTGAACACGTGCATTTACGCATGGTAAACAGACATCTCAGATTACATTTCCCCCCAAATGACTGGGTGTCATACGCTTGCCTCTTTCCTTTTTTCTGTCTTTCTTTCTTTCTTTCTTTCTATCTTCTCTCTCTCTCTCTCTCTCTCTCTGTAAATATATGCATTCCTCTTTCACATGTTGTGCTCGCAAGCTGATCTCTCTCACTGTATTTCTCTCCCGCTCTCCCGAGAATTCCTTGGACACACTCAGAAGTCTCCCTCTGTCCCTCCCTCCCTCCCTC
>NC_085009.1:6001843-6091843 GCF_963854185.1 Sardina pilchardus | reverse complement strand
TGTGTGTATATTAAGGGCACTAATGTAAAGGACGTGTGAAGTGGCAAGTCAGTCCATGAGCAGTGTCTCGTGCATGGACCTGGGGCCATGATATGGCATCTGGGCGCACAGAGCAGAGCAGACCCGCTGATGTGTGTGTGTGTGTGTGTGTGTGGGCTTAGGGTCTTGCTCACTGTATCAAATTAGCAAAAGCATTTTGCCTCGTCATTGAATTAGCTTTAGTTCAAATTCAGACTAGATACAGTACTTTGCCTGTCATTTAAATTGAGGTCTTAGATTTAGCACATTAATCTGTTCAAGTACCTCATAAAACTCATTTAGTTTTTCTCAGCAAATTAATTACAAATTAAAATATGCTATAATGACTGCCCTTTTCATTGATATGAATTATTATACAATGTTATAGTGTCTAAAAAAAAAATTAAATGACAAATGAACCCATTCACATTTCTTTTGAAGTGACACAAAGAAGAACCAGCCACAGAGAGAGAACGGCCTACACGCGCAGCACAGAGCTTCTCCCCATGCGTGCATCCATCCTCTTTCCAATCAATCTCTCTCTTTCTCTCTCACACACTCTCTCTCATCATCTCTCTCTTTCTCTCTCTCTCACACACACTCTCTCTCTCATTTCTCTTTCCACTGCGAGCGTGCACACTTTCCCCTTCTTATCTTCTTATGCAAACAGTGGAGAGGACAGATCAAACGCCCGGCGCCTGGAAGAAAGGCACTCCGCTGAGTACAGCCATCATTTCCCCGCTGGGAAGATGAGCTTTTCGAAACACACCGGTGTTAACTGTTGCCAGTACTATTAGAAGATGAGATAAACCTAAGATGATGATACACACGGCAGCTTTTTGAGCAATGTGTTGCTGATCTATTACCATTGATAATGCTAAATTCATTCATATCTGGACAATTTTGACTATCAGTATAGGCACAAGAAATTGTCATCCTCCTCCAATAGAACACACGGACCTGGTTATGTGGTTGCTGAACAACATCACTCAAAAAGTAGCCCCGTTTATCATCACCTTAATCATTAACTAGGTGGCCATTGTTACATAATGACTTGCCTTAATGGTGATGACACCATCATCTAGGTCCCAAATAAACTCTCTCTTTCACACACACACACTCACACACTTGGGTGATGGTGTGAAAAAGGAATATATCAATGGTCTTTCTCGTATGAGAATGACCGTCAGAACGGGCGGCTCCTGATTACGATCTCAATGGTCCGGCACCTCGGCCGACTGCTGAGGTGGGACACCGTGTTCTGTGGCCCAGTGACCTGCTTCCACTCACTGCCAAAGGGCCCCGTGGAAAGGCCATCGACATGAGGCATGGTATGACTGTGGTGCGAGTGTGTGAGCGCGCGTGTGTGTGTGTGTGTGTGTGTGTGTGTGTATTAGGCGTGGGTGAATGGTGTGTGTGAGGGTTTTATGCTATCTCTCTCTAGCCCCCTTCTCATGTGTATGTCAACAACTGCGTCCTTTATTGGAAATACTGTGTGTGTGTGTGTGTGTGTGTGTGTGTGTGTGTGTGTGTGTGTGTGTGTGTGTGTGTGTGTGTGTGTGTGTGTGTGTGTGTATGTGTGTGTGTGTGTGTGTGTGTGTGTGTGTGTGTGTGTGTGTGTGTGTGTGTGCGAGAGAGAGAGAGAGAGCAATGGGAGGAGGGAGAGAGGGAGCATCTGAGTAAATAACTTTCCAGCACAGATTAAACAGAAAGGTCTCCTGAACTGAACCAGTCCCCTCACCGTCCCCTGTTTTACTCTCATACACACCATACAGAGTTACCAGTGAACATCATAACATATTTAATCTCTGTTTTCATTACGCATGGACACAAGTTCTGTTTTTTTTTCTCACAAGTTCTGGTAACCTTATTCACAGTGTAACAACTAACAAATACAAAGTTACAGTTGTGTCCTGTTATTCTGTCTATTTGACCAAACATGGCTATTTGTGCAACACTCCAACTGTAGCCTACTCTACAAATATATAATCCGCGATGCCTCACTTCTTTGGAGCGTCATTTGATTTTTTTATGCTCTTGATACCAAAGTGCCTGACTCGTATAAATGTCCATAAATGGACCTGCCCTGTCAACCCCTCTAATGCACACCTGTCCTGGTTAAGGTTTCCACCTTGCAGAGTTCACCCAGGGCAGACCGTTAACATTGTGATTGCTGATGAATTATGTAAGTAGGCTACCAGTACAACTGCTGTGCCATTTGTATCGCTTTAATATCAAAACAAAAACTGTGATCACCTTCCCTCTTTATCCCGCTCATAATGGCCACTCATAATTTTGGTCTTTGTTCTCGTGGATGAGGAAATCTCTTCTGCATATCAGCATCTGTCATATCTCTGCCTGAGTAACGCACTTTGATCGGCAAGCTCAAGACTTGTAGGCTACTGTAGTATGGCAGTCTCTGTCTCTGCAGACAACTGCAGTCAACATGTTCATACCCTTATTTTTCATGCTTATTTTCCATTACTTTTTTTATGTGAGGCGGTCCCCATATTAATTGAATACATAAATACATTATTAAAACTGAAACAAACATAAAGAGGAGAGGATACCTCAGCACCCCGCGAGGCTTCTCTCACATTAGCATTCCTACTGAGTGCACAGGCTGCACAGAGGACACAGGGTCAGGGCAGCTCCCATAACACAATATTCTACACAACTATCTGGAGCAGAGGACAACACAGAGAGGACTATACTACTATAGTATATTTTTAGTATATTTATTATTTCTGTATTATACCTGGGTTGAAAGACGGAGCATGCATGCATGCATATAGTATATGTGTGTGTGTGTGTGTGTGTGTGTGTGTGTGTGTGTGTGTGTGTGTGTGTGTGTGTGTGTGTGTGTAAGCAAAAGAGAGAATGTGTATTATAGCCTACTATTATCCCTTTAGAGTCATGTAAAAAAAAAAAATCCAATCAGAGAAGAGAAAGGTTAATCAGTCAGTCCTAGTTGATTGTGTTAATGTAATCACAAATCACATCTTCAGTTGGTGTGGATGGGGCACTAATAGTTCCGTCTGTGCACTGGGGGAGGGTAACGCACGAAAACAAGTCCTCAGCTGTGTTGCGGAGAAGGGGGTTGACGTTGAGGAGGGGACGGAAAATAGGGGAGGTGCTACTGTATGTAGGGGTGTAGACATATTGGATAAATAAATCCCCATATCAATCGGATACGACTCAAGACGCCAAAGACACTACCGGTACGGTCCAACGGATGCTATTTCACCCGAGTCATTTTTGTTTCTTTGAGGAGGATGCTAGTGCTTTTCGGCGCCTCACCTGGGACAAGGAAGAACAATAACACTTGACAACAAAGGGGAGAGATACAATTAGAACTGTTTGTATTTGGAGACTGGTGTCAGGCAGAAGGAAGATATATCAATATAGGAGCAACTGCGCTGTATGTTATTACATGATACTTTTTCCTTGTGTTTCTTTTTGCACAAGTCGGAAAACAGAGTTGGCTACCCTATAAAAGGTGTTAATTGTCTTAGTGTATTTTGGAAACGGAAATGTCGAGCTGGTCTCTTATAAATGTAAAGGTGCTTTGTTAGTTTTTTTTTATCTAGCTAGGGCGGCTATATATTTTTGTTCATACCGCTCTCTTCTAGTCTTAAACTCGGTTTTACGCGTGAGTGCTTTCGTGATGCTGCTGTCATAAAGTAGGGTTTTGTTTATTCGCCGAACTGACTTTTTATATCAATAGCGAATTCGAGTGTTTCTTTGCTGCAAGAGTGGCTTATTTATAGAGACCAAACCAGAGTAGCACAGAATAGGCTACTCAAAACACCCTCAGATACCTGACTAAAGGCTGCAGGCACTTGTGTCCCGACACTGAAGCGTACCAGCCACCAGACACGACTACAGTAACCCAGCAAGCGCTGTCATAAGGATTCAACAACTCCATCAGCACGATGAGTGATGGACCGAGGCAACGCGGGAGCGCTGCTGCGGCGTCAGGAGACGCGCAGTCAGACAGCGGGAAGGACACCGGTGGCGCGGTGGCCCTCAAGAAGGAGATCGGGCTCGTTAGTGCCTGTGGCATTATCGTAGGTAAGTTCAAAGACGAAATGTTGTTGTTGCCTGATAGATACCAACATGTTGAAGCCAATGTTCTTTTCTTTATCTCTCAAACTGATAGTATAATTTGGCATCAATCGAAAATTGTGTCCCTTAATCTTTTGTGCAAGTAATTACTCCCTTCTGTCTTTGTTGGCCTATTTCACAAACATCTCATGATTAATTCTACTTTATACATGCAATATCAAACTGCAAACATGGAAGGAGAGCCCATTTAAATGTTCTACATAATTAATGCTTGTGTGCGAGCTGCTGTGCTAGATCAAATGGTGTTGATCAGATTTTCTTTAGACTAGGCTACCATATTGGGTAACTGCAGCCTTGTTGAATGTGACTTCTAGTCCAAAGAGATTCTTTGACCTTGAATGTCATACAGAGAGTTACCATGGAAATCAAGGCCTGCATCATAGCCTACGTGGTGCATGGTGTGGCATCCACAATGGGCTGCAGGTGTCACTTCTTTGACAGCCTGTGTGATGTCCTAATGCATCACCCTACTAGTCCCTACTCTCTAACCACATAGGCGACAGCTAAAAAGTGCAGTAAATCTATTAACATTCGATTTTAATGTTGACTCAATGATGATAGCCATTGTTTCTATGAACTAACCTGACGTGTTAATTGACTTTAAATTGTGGTGCTCAGTTATACAGACTCCGACATGTGAGTCACCTGAGTGATAAGCGGCCTTGGTCTGGTCACTCATTCACGTGAATGGTCTTATCAGATGACTGCCACAGCCCATCATCACCACTAGCCTTTGTTCAGAGTGCGCTCGGGTGGGCTTTCTCAGAAGCCATGAAAGAGCGGTCAAACACAATCGTCCTCCCTATCTGCCTCACCACTTCAAATCTCCAAACCTTTGCCCGTCTAATGCCATTCCTTGGCGCTTGTTTTGCCGCTGGCGGCAGTCTTTGCCTGCGCTCGTTTTGGCCACGTGGGCTTTTTAACAGCTCTGATTGCCAGTAGAGGTGACAGGAGTGTGGGAGGTGAGGTCATTACTCGGCTTTTGGGATTTTCTTTAAAGAATGAGAGTTTTGGACCGTGATACTGGTGGTGGTGGTGGTGGTGGTAGTAGTGTGTGTGTGTGTGTGTGTGTGTGTGTGTGTTGGGACGGAGTGGGGTGGTGGTGGTAGCAGTGGTGGTAGTAGTGTGTGTGTGTGTGTGTGTGTTAGGGGGAAGTGGTGGTGGTGGTGGTGGTGGTGGTAGTAGTAGTGTGTGTGTGTGTGTGTGTGTGTGTGTGTGTGTTTGGGGGGGGAGTGGTGGTGGTAGAATATCTGGCCATAGCTTCAGAGTGATGGTGCATTCTGGCGGCGGATTACAGGGGAGGGTGAGGTAGCAGCGCTAACACTAATCAAAGCAATGCAGTCATGAGGGCTCAGGCGCCGAAGGATTTGAAGACTCTCGGCTTGGCCATTCCTGACGCCGGCCTGCCCCTGTGCTGGTCACTTGGAGCCCATTAGCCTCAAAAAACCTGCTGATGGTGCCGCCTCTACGGGTTTCTAGGCGCGGGGCCAAGAGCGCAGGCAGCCAGGCCTCTCCGAGTCCGCATACGCCGCAGCACTCAGTAGTGGGATTTTGAGTCTAACGGGGGGCACGGCTCTAAGCTCACATATTTAATGCGTCTCTGCTCAGCTGGGCTTTTGAGGAAATGACTAGCCACATGCCACTCCACTTTCCCCTTTCGCTGGCAAATCTGCGTTAAAGCACCTTAGGACTTTGAGCTGAGCTAGCTGCCATGGGCTTTGCTCATGGCATTCATATTCAAGCTCTGCTTGATACTGCGGTATTGGCAAATCTTGATAAGGGCGACCTTGGAAACCAGGTTTTTGCTCGTCGGCCTACACTACACAGGAGGTTCCCTTTCAGGTTTTTTTTTCTGTGGCCATGTTTGTAACCACAGCATGTGATATTGATTTAAGCCTGGGAATAGCATGCAGAGTTCAGATCTTCTCTTATGGGGTCCGCCATATTAAGTCCCCCTTGCAAATGCAATTAGTTAATCCTCATAGTTATCAAAACCTGTCAAAACACTGATGGGAATCTCCTCTGTGGGCCTGATGGATAACACTGTCAGAGGTAGTTCTCTGTTCAGAGAAAGAGCTTCTAACTTTCCCCCACGTGCTCTGATTGCGAGAACACCGGGTATAATTCACAGGGCTCTTAGAGAGAAGTGGGGTCGATAAAGCAAGATCAATACTGGGTCGTTGTGGGATTAAGCGGGGGGGCTCTGACTCTTTTCCAGCCGAGTTAGAAGAAGCCTGATTTATTGTGGAAGTGTCAGAAAGAAATGTCGCCCCTCTCCTAGCAAAAAGGAAGTTTGGTTGAAAAAAAGGGCAGGAAACCACATTGTAACATGTGCCCATTGTATTCCTCATGAGTCAGCACACCAGGCCTTGTTTTGACGTTGCCGAGTGGTGTCCAGAAGGCCGCTGGTGAGGGAACTGGGCCAAACTTCTGCTGATCTTACAGGGAGGCCACACCAGACATGTAACCGAAGTGTTCTGCTCGCAGAGCATCTGCTGCAACAATTAGCTTCCACACGAAACTGGCTACACCAGACATGGTAGCGACACATACGTTTGCAGAAATTAGCCGGCAGTCTTCTGAAACTATTTGCGCGCTTCAGTCGCGGACTCGGCGCAGCCGTCTGATCTGATCCGATCTAATCCAGCGAGTCTGCACTTTGATTTCAAGCTCAAGACCAAATCAGTCCACACCAATCCCTCCCTCACACAGCCTCAGAGTACGAAACACAATTCCTGCAACTATAAAAGGTTACGCAACAGCATATTGGTGCATGTGGAAGGCTTTAAGACAAGCGACTTGAGGTTTCTGCAGGGAGAGGTTTAAGCATGGGTTTGTCTAAACAAAACATGCAAACAGGACATTTTTCAAAACACTGTAAATGGTCAAATGCAGGGATATTGCAGAGAGTTTCCAGTCCTCAGTTATGCAATCTGTGACCAGTGTAATGAATCCCAGCTGTATGTTAAGAGATGGTAGACACCGTAGAAGAGGGAGAACACATGTAGATCACTCTCTCGTGGTAGTTGAGGAACATATCCATGTCCATGTACACGTGTTTTCATCTCCACTGGTGGTTGTCAGTCAGTAAGTTAGAGGTAGGCCCCCTTGTGGGGGAACCACCCCCCAAAAATGTACCCCACAAAAGGTGGCACCGAGGGGGCCTCGATCTCCGCTGCGTCCCTCCCTCATGATCCGCATATTTCACATGGTCGCTCCGCACCCAGGAATGACGCCCTTTAACCTCTTTACAGTGACTGAGGCCTCTGTAGTCCAAGGGCCGTGTGGAATCTGCCTAGTCGGCCTCAAACACCCAACCTTTGCCCCAGTTGTTTAGTTGTATAGTTTCATGGCTAAGGGCTCGGAGGTGATGGGGTTGGGAGTGTGTGTGTGTGTGTGTGTGTGTGTGTGTGTGTGTGTGTGTGTGGGTGGGGGGGGTTGTCCAAGTGTGGTTCTCGGACAAACACGTAGCCAAATCTGGTGGTGAGGCTCCTCCACCTTTGATCCAGGCTCAGTGCAACCGCTCATAGGGGGCCACTTGTAAAGCTGTCACCTGAATCAGCACAAAGATACACATGGGTCTTTTCAAGTGGAAACGACTCTTCTCTCTCGCGCTTTCTCTGTCTCTCTCTATCTCTGTCTCTAACGGTGTGTATTAAATCTGATCAGACAGACGTCGGGATGCTTATGTAGGTCATCGGTGCATTATTATGATTTATAATCCAGCCCCTGACCCCCGTGGCTTTTCCCCATTGGTTGATGCACTCAGTCACCCTATTCCCTTTCACCATGCTCACCCACTTTCAAGGCTGACTCAGCAGATTCGGTCTCTCCCCTTAACTCCAGTGTTCTCTTGCGCCGGTCTGTTTCATCCTTCCTGTTCTTTATCTCTTCCCTAAACTGTTATCCACACATAATCTCAGGAACTGTGTAGCATGAGAACTTTGGTACATTTACTGTGGTAGTGAACGTGCTGAATCAGCCACTCCCCTATTGTTCTTGTTCAACATCCATTGACCATGAAGTTAATGTCATAAAAATAATTTTGACACAAGTTTGAAACAAGTTTGCAAAGTTGTTGTTTTTCTTTCACCCAAATTTGAAAAATTCTTCTCCTCCTGAAGTTCTCCTGTTAGTTCCAGCTAATGACCCTCTCTTCTGTCGCCCCCCTCCAGGTAACATTATCGGATCAGGGATCTTCGTGAGCCCTAAGGGGGTTCTGGAGAACGCCAGCTCGGTGGGTTTGGCTCTGATCGTTTGGATCGTCACCGGCATCATCACTGCCATCGGCGCCCTCTGCTACGCCGAGCTGGGCGTCACCATCCCGAAGTCTGGCGGTGACTACTCTTACGTCAAGGACATCTTCGGTGGCCTGGCCGGGTAAGTTACTGGCTGGATAAGATTAGAAAGAAAACACCCTCCGAACATTAAAGGGATATTCCGCCATTTTTGGAAATACGCTCATTTTCCACCTCCCCTTGAGCAAAACAATCGATATTTACCTTGTTCCCGTTCATCCAGCCATTCTGTGAGTCTGGCGATACAACTTTTAGCTTCAGCCTAGCATAGATCATTGAATCGGATTAGACCATTAGCTTCTCACCTGCTAGCTTCATGTTTAAAAGTGACTAAGATTTCTGGTAATTTTCCCATTTAAAACGTGTCTCCTCTCAAGTTAGAAAGTGCAAAAAGACCAACTGAAAATGAAACCTGGCATTTTTCTAGGCTGATTTGACATGGAACTACACTCTCATCTGGCGTAATAATCAAGGCAACTTGCAAACGTACCATAGGCGCAGTGATATCGTACGCAGCATCTGAAAATAGTCCTCATAGACAACAAGCAGTAGTAGTCCCAGTAGGTTGCAATTTGCCTTGATTATTACGCCAGATGAGAGTGTAGTTCCATGTCAAATCAGCCTAGAAAAACGCCAGGTTTCATTTTCAGTTGGTCTTATTGCACTTTCTAACTTGAGAGGAGACACGTTTTAAATGGGAAAATTACCAGAAATCTTAGTCACTTTTAAACATGAAGCTAATGGTCTAATCCGATTCAATGATCTATGCTAGGCTGAAGCTAAAAGTTGTATCGCCAGACTCACAGAATGGCTGGATGAACGGGAACAAGGTAAATATCGATTGTTTTGCTCGAGGGGAGGTGGAAAATGAGCGTATTTCCAAAAATGGCGGAATATCCCTTTAAAAGTAGAGTTGCAAGTTTGCTTTGTGGTAAAAAAAGATAGCCATGAGTTTGTATGAAAAGAAAGCTGCTTGTTCCACACTGAGGGAACAGTACAGTCAGTCTTTCTGTGGAAGAGTGCACTGCGTAGCATGGTTGCAGAAGCAGAATAACGCTTCCTGTTGTTTTACTGTAGAGAAGGGGACTCTATTTTCTCTTCTTCTTTTGGGGGAGCGTTTTAGTCTGGTAAGCAGAGACCATTGCAACAATGTGTGTGGCCACGCAACAGATTCCAACTTGCACCAAATAACCGCCGAGCCTTGGGTTGTCTTTTACTCCAGACACAACACACTGGGCTAGAGCTCGGCCTGGGAGTGGGAAAGTAGCCAAGGTGACATGCTGTGTCTGCTTCATAAAATAGACATAACCTGCAGCAGTTTGAGAGCTAGTTTTTGCAAGGCTGCAAAGAAAGAAAGAGCGTGTGTACATGTCGTCCTCAGATAACTGTTTACACTTTGGTTGACTTCACCTTGGGATGTTTTAGTGTTTGTTTTTGACAAAATAGAGATTGAGGAATTCCCTCTGTAAGTGAAAAGTCAAGAGGCCAACTCGTGGACGGCCACGAGGTATTACCTCTTAGGGGCAAGAAAGCTAACGAGGTGGACGTAGTGAGGCGTAAGGAGAATGCCCTGGCCAGCTCGTTGAGACTCTTAGAATGAAAAGCATGCGCCAACGTCAAGAAGTCCCGCTGTGTTTTCCACAAATGCACACTAATTTGACAGTGAACTCCAGTAACACTCTCTGAAAAAAGCGGAAGAACTCCATCACCTTTGGCTGTGGAGTATTTGTGTCACGGGGAATGCATGGATCCTCTTGCACTGAATGCAAGAGGATCATTGGATTCCAATGCATATTACTGCTGTGGTTGGATACATAAGTAAAGTGCATTATAGGACTGTAGTAATTTAGCCTTACAAACCACTCACCTACAGACCTATTTGCAATGAAATGTAATCCAATGTAATGACACATTTCCATACAGATGGCATAGATGTAAATGAATGAATTTGAAAGTGTGTTTCCATGTGTGCATGTGTATGAATGGGTGTGTGTGCTAATTTCATGGATGCAAATGTACCTAGCATCGCGCTCATTTCTCATCCATGCATTGTTCAGATTCCTGAGGTTGTGGATCGCCGTGCTGGTCATCTACCCCACCAACCAGGCCGTCATCGCCCTCACCTTCTCCAACTACGTGCTGCAGCCCCTCTTCCCCACCTGCTTCCCTCCGGAGAACGGCCTGCGTGTGCTGGCGGCGGTCTGCCTGTGTGAGTACCTGTGGAGAGAGGACGGGAGGGAGGGAGGGAGGGAGGGAGGGAGGGGAGATGGGGGGAAAACAAAGTATCAGTGTTCAAAAACATGGAAAGGGTTGGGGAGATACGAATGGATCGTTTGAGCATGGGAACGGTGGAAAGTATCTGTGGGAACAGAATGTAGGGAAAGGGTGGGGGTAGGGTGGGGTGGGGGCGGCAAGATGGACAAACATGAACTGGGGGAAATGGCAGAAACATCGTCCACAAGAATAACCCCATTGAGGTTACGCCAGACTAGTGTCCCTGTTTGCATGTATCTAGAGGGACACCTATGTGAAAGCTTCTCAGTTGCTGTCACCTTACACATTCCAGGCATTATTTCGAATAGTAGCTTTGCTGTTCTGCGTTGGGTTGTGCGTTATACATCGCCTGCCTCAGGATGGTGTGACCACAACAGAGTTGCGACAGAGTGAGAAAAGGGGGAGAGGTAACATGGGGGCACCAAAAAAAAAAAAAACGTAGATCAGAAGGGAGATGGATCGCACACGTGAGCGGTCAAGAGATGACACGATGGGAGGAAAGTGAAGCTTGGGGGACAGGCGGTTGTGAGAGGATGCTTAGAGAGGAGGAAGAGGAGGAGGTGGAGTAGGAGAAAGAGAAGAGAGGCCATGGGAAAGAGTTGAGGATGAAGACAGATGGGCGGATGTCTTTGCCTGGCGTCGAAAAAGGGCCAAGGCCTGGCCTCCTTACAACCTTCACATGCACGTCCCAAATATGACATGATGTGTGCAGACAGAGACGCAGAGACAGAGAGACAGAGATGGGAGGAGGGTGCGAAGACCCTCGGCAACATCCATCACTCCCTTTTTGAACGGTCGAAAAATATGCAGCCATTGACCACATGCCTGTCCAGCACAGAGTACATCTGTCCCTCAAAGATCCCTCACTCTGAGAATGAGAAGTAGCCTCTGTTTTTGCTCCCCTGTGTTGTTAGCAGTCGTTTTTAACTGGACTGGACTCTCCACAAACGTGATATTTTTACAAATCCGTATTTGTGTTTTGTCTGGTATAGCATTATCTTATTATTTTACACATTTTCAGATGTCAACTCCCTTTAGCTGAAACTACCTGAGTGTTTTTGCAGTCGGGACTGTGAGGTCTGCTCCAGATTTGAACAAGCTGAGGCAAACACTCTGTACTGTTTTCAAACTGTCTAACATCAAGGAATTTGAACCGCCTCAGAACACCAGCTTCTGATTGGTCTTTGCTGAAAAAACAAAACAAGACAATGTGCTTACCTGATATGTCATTGGATAGATGTTGTCAGGCAGATTGTGTTCCCCCCCCCACCCCCCCTTTTTTTCAAGTGAGTGGAGGAGTTTTTGTTTTTGTTTTTGTTAGGTGTGTACGTTCTTTTTTTTGTTTCTGTGTTTTGTTAATGTGACAGGAGGACTGGGTGAAAGGTCAGGAGAAAGTCATAGGCTGTCTATTCTCCAGCTCTCCCCTCTTTGTCTCTCCATCTGGCTTTCTCGTCTGTCTTTTATGGGGTTTTATGGGGTGCCCTGCACCACGGCTGTTACCACATAGGGGGGCAAGAGATAGAGTTAATGTCTATGTCCCTGTACTAGTGTAGTAGTGAGCTATTGTGGATGCACGTAATGAGCCTATTCTGCATCATACGTATAGAAAGGAAATCTATATGTTCTGTTTCTGCATCACTAAACCCTTATCTGCTTCCCTTTCCTCACACACCAAGAACCCCCCAATCAGTACCAGTAGATTAAGGAGGGAGCAACCAAGTGAGAGTACCTAAGAATAACTGTCCATGCACTCTTACAGTATGTATGTGAGCATTCGCAGCATGTTAAGGGCTGGGGTAGTACAATCTGAGGTATAAAAATAGCCAACAGCAAAGACTACTGGGCATTTGGATAATTGGGCTGCAAGTGTAGGCTCGTACAACCACACGAGAACATAATCATGTCATAGAGAGAGAGAGAAATCTGCTCAACCTGCTTTTCCAGGCAGTCAAGATGCAGTAATGTTGACCTATGGCAAAAAGGTGCTTCTTCTTTCTCTTTAAATAGATATGCTTTTGTTGCATTTCTGTGTTTGACTTGAAGAACCTAAGCAGCAAAGTGCTAGGGATATATCTGTATTTATGCACATTGCTGATGGTATAACATGACTCAACACAACCCAGCTAATTATGTGCATCTTTATTCTGGAAGTGACAAAGTATGTTGTGGTCTCACATGGACGAAGTTGTCAGCACACATGACTCCGTGCTCATATCCTCTGGACCCTGAGCTTTGCTTACTACATCAAAATCGCCCGAGCCAGCCACTATTAAATCTGCAACTGTTGTCTTGTTAGACGTGGTCCAGATTAAAACACTCACATGCCCTCACACAGAAGACACATACTCAGCAAGTGGCCACTTGACAGAAGCCAGGCTTGCACAATAGCTGCTCAGCTGATGATTCACTTGAGGGTTTTTTTGGCAGAAGAGATTGTTCCCTTGTTTTCTCACCTGTAAAATAACAACAACAACAACAACAACCTTATGCCTCGATGTGTTGTTGGAAAAAAAGTCAGTAATGTCTTTTTGACTAATGTCTCACCGACCAAATTGCATAAAAAAAGTAGGCCTACTCTGGTCTAATAAGATTTTTTTTCTGAAATATTTTTTTGGGATTGCTGAGAGTAATATAAAAGAAAGTCACGATTGCAGCTCGGCAGAACCAGTGAGACAGATCGTGAAAGGGCATGACTTTGAGAAGTCATGATAGTTGCAACAGAGAGCTCAAAGTCTCCCGAGACAGCTTGAAGTGACAGCTGACCTGCGTTGGACGACCAGTCACACCCATCATCCTGCTGAAACATGTTGCAAGAGTAAAACCCTCCCAAAAAAAACAGAGCATTTGAATGCATGTCTATTTCTTATGGATATTATGTTTCATTTGCATATGTTATTCCATATTTCTGTACCGTAATTTCCCAACTGTTAGCTGTGGCTTATACTGTACATACAAGGGGGGCAGTTAAATATGGTATTAATATGGTTTTGTTTCTTCTAACTTGCTTAAAACACTGTCCTGCAGCTTATACTCAATGCGGCTAATACACAGGAAATGACTGTATTACTTGGGCTACGCTTCTGTCCAATAATTGTCCAGTATATGTCATTTCTTTTGAGGTTGTTTTTCTCTGTTCCATGGCCTGGTTTTTATCATGAATAGCATAGCACAGTGCTGTGGAGCACTTACATACATGTATGTACATGTAATGTAACCAGCCATTCCAAAACCCATGTTCTCTCTCCAAGGTCCTCATGTACAGTGACACTTCTTATTAGAACTGTAGGCCAACTTTTGGTAACCCTCTCTCTCTCTCTCCCCCTCCCCCTCTCTCCCTCTGTTCCTCTCTTTCTCTGTCTCCAGTGTTGCTGACATGGGTGAACTGTGCCAGTGTGCGCTGGGCGACGCGCGTCCAGGACATGTTCACCGCAGGGAAGCTCCTCGCCCTGGCGCTCATCATCATCATGGGCATAGTGCAGATCTGCAAAGGTAGGTGCCACCTGTCCGTCTACACACCTGTGTCTGTGTGAGTGAGTGAGTGAGTGAGTGAGTGAGTGAGTGAGTGAGTGAGTGAGTGTGTGTGTGTGTGTGTGTGTGTAAGAGAGAGAGAGTATGTGTGTGTGGGGTGTGTGTGTGTGTGTGTACACGCTCAGACCTCAAAGCCCACTACGTCAAACGATAAAAGAGTTCTCCTCTTGTTAGGAATGACTCAGAGCCCAGAACTTTGCCGAGTAGCAGCAGTGACTGGGTTCACAGCCACCCAGAACAAAAAAATTATGAAAAAAAAAAACCCAAGCCCACAACCATTCAGCTTTCTCAGCGGCGCGTCCCGGCAGGCTAGAAATAATAAGGCCATTGAGGGCCTGTTGTTTCGCGGGGCCTCGATAGTGGCGTCTGTGATCATTAGTGAGACGCTCAGAGACCACACGGGGAGGTAGGGGTGAGGCACGGAGCGCGGGGGGCACGGGGGGCGTGGGGGGGTGGGATATGTCTGGCGCGATGCTCGTGCTAAATCCCACCGGCTGACCAGCTCAGTCATGTGTGGGGGGGCTAGTCATTAGAGAGCGTTCGCTGGAATGCAGAAAGGACACAGTGCTTTGGGTTAGAGAACAAGAGAAAGGGAGGGAGAGAGAGAGAGAGAGAGAGAGAGAGAGAGAGAGAGAGAGAGAGAGAGGGAAAGAGAGAGAAAGAGAGAGGGAGAGAATATGAGAGGTGAGAGAGAGAGGTGTGATCCGCATCTTTGGCCAGACGGACAGACAGCATTATGCATTACAGACCAGAGCACAGCCAGGACAATTACATTATAGACAATGCATATAGGTCATTCATGAACAAACACGCTCTCACAGTGATTAAGAAATGACTGTTCCCCTTTGTCTGTTTCCCTTGGTCTCTGTAGGAGAGTATTACTGGCTGGAGCCAGCCCATGCCTTCGAGCCTTTCCAAGAGTACGATGTGGGCTTGATCGCGCTCGCGTTCTTACAAGGCTCCTTCGCCTATGGGGGCTGGAACTTCCTCAACTACGTGACTGAGGAGCTGGTGGACCCATATGTGTAAGTAACCATCCGCTGTGTCCGCTATAAAGCGCACAACAGTTTCAGAGCGCCACACAGGGCCTATATTTATTCACGATAAGCACGATAAGAGACAAACAGAGCTCGGGGAGAGATTTGGTCTCTTGGGAGAGACAAACACAAATGTTTACGACTGCCACGGGTAAACCGCTCAGAGTCACTCACAGCCAAAACATATTACTGTAGGTGTGGTTTTGGCTTAACGCATATTCAGGAATGCAGCCTTAGGACAAATAGAGAAAAAGCACACAGGGCCAGAACACTTCCTGAGGTAAACACCACACTTTGGTAAACAACAAAACAATGGCAGAAACACAAGCATCTCATTGTGTATAGCCACATAGCATTTTTGCACTGTGATAACAGACCTTATTTGTACAATGGTTATGTTTTCAACCCACAAGCACGAGATCTTCTTTTAGCGAAGAGAGGTGTGGACATCTATTGCTGCATTTCACCCACATAATGAAATATTTATCGTTGGCCTCCCTCTACTCTTTTATGCAAAGTCTCAAGAGCGTCTCCTGGGGTTGACAGGTAGAACACTCTACTGTGTGTCCACAGTAGCGGGTATTTGAAGTGTTGCTCTTTCCTTTGGTTGAAACAGGAACCTACCTCGTGCCATCTTCATCTCCATTCCTCTGGTCACGTTTGTTTACGTCTTTGCCAACATCGCCTATGTCACCGCCATGACCCCACAGGAACTCTTGGCGTCCAATGCCGTTGCCGTGGTGAGTGACCATACCCATTTTACTGAGTCAGGTCTCGTCTGGACTCGCCTAGGAGGATTTCACTTTGACATGCGTTATGTACAAATGTAGACATTTATGAAATGTCCTTTGTCTCTCCTCCTTTGATCCTCAGGACAGTCAGTTAATACTTCAGTAAGTCTGATCATTAGAAATGTACTTCATCTGGTATTAGATACTCTGCACGCAGTGAAAGAATGTTCCGAATAGTCCCATCTCTGCATTGGTATCAAATTATCATTTGAACATTTGATACCTTTATCGACCACAAAGAGATGGTGCATTTGTATAAGAATGAACTGAATGCAGAATCTTCCTTGAGGAAGATGAAGGTGTTTGCTTCAAACCATCCTCTCAAGTCATTGCCATTTGATGTTGGCATGTGTCTGTGTAGGCTACATATCCGGGCAAATGTGTGAGTGTGTGTACTCTGATGTGAGTGTGTGAGTGTGTGTGTATTCAAACCATGCCTTCTCTCTGTCCCGCTCCCAGACGTTTGGAGATAAGCTGCTAGGAGTGATGTCATGGATTATGCCCATCTCCGTGGCTCTGTCCACCTTCGGAGGGGTCAACGGGTCCCTCTTCACCTCGTCCCGGTCAGTCATCTGTCCTTGTTGTCGCATGTGTTTCATTTTGTGAAAATTCTTCAGCTAAGGGGTTAATGCACAGGGGGCATTTAATATGGTATTAATATAGTTTTGTTTTTTTTCAACTTGCATAAAACACTGTCCTGCGGCTTATACACAATGCGGCTAGACTAATACACAGGAAATTACTGTATGCATCAAGAATAGCCCTGTATAAACCTGCTGTCTGTCTCTGATCCTGCGGTCTGTCTGGGTCTCCCCAATAATATGAACCTCACCCATTGGTCATTGGGTTATATCTACGAAGAGTATCAGCGTGTCTTAGACCCTGTACCTATACTCCCTTCTGACCCCTCCCTATTCTCCCTTCATCCGATGTGTGTGTGCTGCTGTGTTTAAATCCTGTGAGACATCATCAGTGACCCCATGCTTGTCCTCTTGGTGCCCGCTGCAGGTTGTTCTTTGCGGGGGCGAGAGAGGGCCACCTCCCCAGCCTGCTGGCCATGATCCACATCAAACGCTGCACCCCCATCCCAGCGCTCCTCTTCACTGTAAGCCAATCACATCAACCCCACTCACAAAGACAGCTCACTGTTCTCTATTCTTTAGTGTCTTAAAGGCAGTGTAGGTGAGAAACCTTCATACCAAGATGGTTAAATTACAAAATTGCCTTAGCCTGTTATCTAAGCCTGTTATCTTAGCTGCTCTTACTTGAAAATAAGAATGTCTTTCTACATTTACTGTAAGTCTATGATGTTACCCAGTTGATAGTAAAATGTCTTGACCTGCTTGACAACATAGATAAACTCTGTCCGTTGGTGGTTTTGGGTCGTACTCATCTGACCGCAATCTCTCCTCCTCCTCCGCAGTGCCTGTCCACTCTGCTCATGCTGTGCACCAGCGACATGTACACACTCATTAACTACGTGGGCTTCATCAACTACCTCTTCTACGGGGTCACCGTCGCCGGGCAGATCGTCCTGCGCTTCAAAGAGCCAGACATTCATCGACCAATCAAGGTGAGCTTTGGACATAAAACATCATTATGTGTTAGACTAGATACTATATAGGTACTTCATAAAGTCACTCTTTCATTTCATATTAGGATGATGTGAACGTTTGTAATCCATTGCATTGGTTGCTTATGCAAAATGCATCTAGAATACAGAGAAAAAAAACATGTCAAGAATGTTAGGCACCGCTGGCCTGTATTCATCACTTGCTATGGTGTGTCGTGGTCCCCTACAGATCAGTCTGATCTGGCCAGTGATCTACCTGCTGTTCTGGGCCTTCCTGCTCATCTTCTCGCTGTACTCGGAGCCCGTGGTCTGTGGCATCGGCCTGGCCATCATGCTCACCGGCGTCCCCGTCTACTTCCTGGGCGTGTACTGGGACAGCAAGCCACAGTGCTTCAACACCTTTGTTGGTATGTCGGCCATCTTGGCCCTTTGCTTCAGTCTCTCTCTCTCTCTCTCTCTCTCTCTCTCTCTCTCTCTCTCCATTCATCATAAAAGGCTCATGCTGACAGCAGTATTTTGTTTTTATATTTACATTTTATATGACATGTATACATCATTTATTTGTATTTTATATAGCTTTTGATCTTTTTTGATGGATAATCCTCACTTTCCGGTACTGACCTTTCGCCGTTCCCACAGATAAGATGACGTACGTCGGGCAGAAGTTCTGCATGGTGGTCTACCCTGCCGAGGACCAAAAAGACGACGATGCGGGGGTCGAGCTGAAGGAGGAGAAGTCGCCTCTGTCCGGGGAGGACGGAGAGACGCAGAAATCCGACTGCTAAATGGCCAGCCGCCGTTCTGTTCATTCACTCGTTCACCTACAACAAACACTGCAAAGCACCGCCAGTAGTACACTTGTCTTTTTTAACACTGAATCAACAACCGTGATTGACACACAGATGGGGAGGGGCCTGTTAAGAGGACTGAGAGTCTGGGTTTTTTGTGGGTGTGGGGAAGAGCTGGACACTAACCAGCTGATCTTGTCATTGAATACACTACCTCTCAGTGGTCCCCGCTAGTAACTAGTAACTCTGAATGTGACAGTCAGGTCCTCACTTTCTCTCTCTCTCTCTTACACACACACACACACACACGCACACACACACAAACACACACACACAGCATCTCCTCATCTTCTCCACCCTTTCCTTGGCCTCTGCATCGCTTCCACACTCATCCTGTTGTTCACACACTCCCTGCACACTCCAATGTCACTACACTACATTGCAGCTTTGACTTGATTTTTTTTTCTTACTTCTTCTTTATAATAGTGTTCTCCCAAAGATCTTTCAGTTCTAGTATTATTAAGCATTTGTGATCAACATCACCAATACACCAAGAACAGTATAGGTATTTTTCAATGTCAGCAACCATGATTCCCATTTTTTTCTTCTTTTTTTATATATATATATATATATATATATATATATATATATAATTGTGATAATTGTTTTGTCATGTGAATTTATTATAACTTTTATTGCTGTTAATATTATTTTGTCATTTTCAGTCATTGTTTTCCTTTTTTATTCATGGTCAACTCTGGGCTCGACTTTTTACGCTTCAGGGATACATGTGTGGTGAGGTTCGGTACCTCGCCAATCTCTTTGTGGTGCAAAAGGAGTTCCAGCTCTTTTAATTGCCTTAATTATGATGATATAATCTGTACTTAGGTATTAGTTTTATTATTGTTATTATTGCTATTGGAAGATGATTGAAGAGATGCAATTTTTGGAATGGTATCGAATGGTTCGGTTGGGATATTCAATCCAGGCGAGGGTAAAGATTAATTGCACACTAGTCAGCAAGTCAAGAAACAAATCCCCAGAAACAAGGTTACAAGATAGGAACACTTTTTCCAGATGGCAACACCTGCCAAAGCAAACTCAGAAGTGCAGTGTAGGAAAAACTGCTCCAACACGGCCAGACCTCGGCAACTGATATTGTGCGCAGACCGCTCCAGACACACACATACAATGACTAAATGTGCAATATGGCACACAGGTGATTGGATCTAGTTTTCTCATGGGGTGCAATATTAATGTCAGTCAGTGCAATCTCTATGCAAAGCAATATGTTTATTTTACACAGTATATAAAAAATATATATACAGTAAATTATACATAATAGTTTATACTTGTTATTAGACTTATTAAGCTGATAGAATACAAAGTATAAAGATACACATTAAGAACATTTGTAAGCATACTGAGTAGTTTGTGATGTGGATGTAGTTCTACTGTAGGTGGTTGTACAATATGATGCTAACGAGAAAATCACTAGTCAGACAGCCTGACCTGACTCAGAGACAGCTACGCCCTTAACTCAAAGCTACTCAGTAGTTCTATACTGCCAGTCTGCTGCCCTCTGCTGTCAGGGAGGCCCTCCTCACTCTGCCATTGGTGGCCCCACTGTTCTGCAACACTGTGTACAACCAACACTAAAGAGAGACAAGTCCTGTGTCTGTCATTTGAGCTGGGCATATCCAAAGCGAGTCAAGTAGGCTGAGAGAAATGCTATCCTCTATCGAGGACTCCTCTTAAGCGCTCACCACTGACATCTTCTAAGTGACACCAGTATCACCCAGGTTTAGAATCTCCTCGGCAAAGCACCACAGCTATGACTGCTGGGTTGACATCTTCAGAATGAACGGCGTCAGTCACAGGTCAAAGGTTGCTTGTGCTGGCTGATATTGTTGGTGCAAAGGTGTGTGGTTATCAGGGTCACTGGGTTTTTGTTGGATGAAATGAATTGTGTCTTGTGCTTGTCCTCTGATATCACATACTATGTAAAAAACAGCTCACATCGGAGACGGGCCATGTGTTTGGCCACACTTTGCCAATGACTAGCAATAGAGGTTGTTGTAACAGATGACTTTTCACGCAGTAGTCTTTCAGATCAACTGTTATCCACCCTTTAATCTGATTATTTTCATTTTCATTGTATTGAACTTGTGATGAGAGTACCCACTGTTCTTGGGAGTTAAATGTTTTTTTTTCTCTCTCTCTGTTATGTACACCTGGTTAAATTCACTGTGTCACTGAGAAACCTCACATGCTAGATAATCACCTTAAGTTGGGAGGACAAGGTGAGCCGCAGGGTACTGAAAGTGCTGACTACGGTGCCTGATTGCACACCAATTACTTGCCTTCACAAACCAAACAAATGCTGCAAACAAATGTCCCGATAGCCAACACGGTGCTATGGACACAATCATTGCCTGATACTAATAAGTATGATTTTCAAAGCCATGTAGTTCTAAGGTGAAGTTAACGGCCTGAGTAGGTGACCCCCCCCTCTCCCCTCACAAAATGATTGTGACTCACCGCAAAGATGATGTATGAGGTGTGTGAAATGTTGAATGTTGTTCCCAGTAAAGTTCTCTTTTTTTAGATAGAAAACTGATCTGAGATCATTGTTTCCACCAAACTGTTCTGTACATAGATAAATAAATCTGTAAATGGAAACCAACGTAAGAGTCTGTGGTCTGTGATTACCTTGTAGAGTTACTAGAGATTTGAGGTAGAAGAGCTCCCCCATTTGGAAGTAAGTGGTATGACCATTACCCAGGCAAGATCTGAAATAAATCAGATTGACACACACAGCAACAACAAAAAAACTGAGCTAATTGCAAAGTTTGACATAACTATCTCATCACACCAAGGTGAAAAATTCAGTCACACAAAACAGAGGAATACAAAAAGGTCAAGCTAGGTTATTGCTCTTTTTAGTTTTTATTGACAAATTGTCCAGCCATGTCCACTCTCATACCATCAGTCTATGTTACACTGACTGTGAATGTGTAACCTGAATGTGTACATACCACAAACTGTCACCACTTGTAGAGGTGTGAAACTGAAGTTACTGCCAGGGCATCAAAACACAAAGTTGTACAGACATAACACAAACAAAACACATATGCTAACACATTAGAACCAACTGGAATTCAACCAGGCACTCAACTTCAGATCACACCACCAAAAAATACGGCCAAAAGCGCTGTGTAATTCTTTAGGTGAAGAGACATCTCTGAACACTCTATTCTGCGTTAAAAAAAAGAAGACCAAGTGCATGAGCAAGCACAAAATCACTGACATCACACCTTAGTGATGACTTGGACATCCTGCAACTGGCCGAAGCAATCAATGACAAATCAGACGAGACCAAAAATAAAGTGGTAGAGTGTCCAATCTGGCAACTCTGCAGTAACTAAGGCAGCTTTAGTGATTACAAGGCTGACATAGAGGCCATGTCTTGAGTTTTGACACAGATTGCTCCTCCTCGTAAGGCCAAGACCAAGTGCAATACCGATCCCCCCTGGATTTTGTAGTCGGCGGCTGTCTTCTCATCATTCCTGGAAGGAAGCAAGACAGTCAAGCGATGGCTAAATTCAACTCAATGAAAAAAAAAAATCAATAAATGTAACACAACAAAAATATTTAAACTACTTCACTGCACCATTACAGAATGACGTGCTTACATCTGTTTTCCACTGTAGATGAGTCTTTGCTGCTGAGGGGGTATCCCCTCTTTCTCCTCCACTCTCTCTTTGATCCTCTCCACCTAAAATAATCACACATATTTCATAACCCACACTGTTGCAAATTACAGAAGGAATGACTGTGAAATAATCATCAGTGTATACAATTTAGAATACAAACAAAGCTGGGTATTTGCATTAAAAAGAATGAGCAAGAATCATTATGATATTGATGATCAGACAATTACAATGCATTACATCAGAGCCCGTCTCCCTTATTAGACATTCTCTGATTACATTATATTTAGCAGACACAATGTTGCACTGCAAACGTACCTTATCTGTGGGTTCTATGTCAATTTCAATTTCTTTACCAGTGAGGGTCTGGAACACATATAAAATGTTAATTAAGTGTCGAAAATACAACCTAGTATACTAAATGCTACAGCCAAAATCTTTGCAACTAGGCAAGATTCTATGGAATTAATCACTGAGGCTGAAACTAGCTAACGTTCATTAGCACAATAGCTAGCTGGTTGATTAAAAGTCCATGAACTATGCAATGATGGAAGTGATCTCTACAGGTTACCAAGCGAACGTGTTATCCTATCTTTAGCTATTGATTTAGACATAAACCATTATCGGCCGCCCTTGTAACTTTAATAACTGTCTTGTTGCACTCAGCATTCAATGGACCAATGCTAACTCATAGTGGATAACGTTAGCTTAGCATAGCAGCATTCAGTCATTGATTTTGACCGTTTAAAAGGTAGTTCTTCTTACCTTAACTTTGATCAACATAATTCCTTATTACAGTGCGTAAACACATTAATATAAAGCAAGCCGTGGGAGACTTGAACTGTATGTAACTGACTAATCCACTGAAGAATTATTCTAGCACAACCGGGGACATCTCCTGTGTCGCAAATCGTGTTCCTGTGTTACACAAAAACATATCCTACAGTGCTGCAAATAGGCTGCTATCCGTTCCGTAAAACGGATGAGCACAATCAAAGATCCGCTTTAACCCTCTTTCACCGCAGTCTTTCGTAGTCTTTTGCAATTTAATGCGAATAGATTATATTACAGTGCTGTACGTATAGGCCTACTAGTGTTGTATTGTGGCAATAAAAACGTTTCCATCAAAAGAAAAATGTGATGCTGAAATCGATTAGCACTACGGTAACCAATTCCCATGAAGCACGGCGTCTATGGCCGTCAAACGATTCTTTCTTGTAGTCTTTTTTCAACGTTATTCCTCCATTGAGCATAACCCTAGTCGGATAGCGAACTACACAAAAATTACAGTGAACGCTCCCACATGAATAATCGTCCTACGTGTATGCAAAACGGAAATAGCTCGTGAAGTACGCGCACTGCACAGCAGTCTTGGACCCACATTTCTTCATACATTCCAGGAGAGACGGATTTTCGTCCAAGGTATAATTTGATATGACTGTGCAGATGTGTACATGTGGATTTTAAATGAATATGTGTTTTTCCACTCTGTCAGTTTAATATAGATGTATGACGGACGGTGGACTTGGGAGTATACAATAACTCTCACTTGGCTTGACAGATAGGGTGGTTAAATGTGATGCTAACTAGCTACTGTAACGTTAACTGGGCCGAACATTTTCAGTCAATGTGAAGTAGTGTTTGCTTTTCTGTTCTTAAACCTCAAAAATACATATTTGTAACTTAAACAACATTTATCTCACTGGCTGAATACATGCGAATTCACACTGTTCAGAGTATTTCAACTGGCCCAGTTATTCGGCTGACATTTGCATAGTCGGACCGGACGCAAAATATGTGTAGCCTATTTTTCTCACATTGGGCTCCAATTCAACATAGGACATCAGCTGAACCATGCCTCGTATTGAGAATGACATCAAGCTTGACTTCAAGGACGTTCTGCTCCGGCCCAAGAGAAGCACTCTGAAGTCCCGCAGCGAGGTAAACAGCACGTTATCACCTCATGATTGTGAAAAGCTGAAAACACGCTCTGTCAGACATAACACAGACAGCATATTGACTTTTCCTTGTCTGTTTGTCTTAGGTGAACCTGACGCGCAGCTTTACTTTCAGAAATTCCAAAGGAAGCTACCGTGGCATTCCCATCGTAGCAGCCAACATGGACACTGTGGGGACCTTTGAAATGGCCAAAGCTCTACACCAGGTTTGCACTGTAGTTTCTGCCATAATGGGTGCATACTGTAGCAGCTCACAGAAGCCACTGAGTCGTGTCCTCTTGTCCATATTGTCTTGTCCTCTCATCTGTTGATTTAAAAAAAGTTTACTGATTTATTCTCTCTACCCATAGTTCACCCTCTTCACTGCCATCCATAAACACTATTCTATTGACGACTGGAAAGAATTTGCTGCCAAAAATCCAGAATGCCTTCAGGTACAACAGCTCAACCATATAGCTGCCGTCCAAAGTAAACTGCTTCAAGTATCCGAAAATTGTTTTGGTTTGAAAATGGGTACAGCCTCATTCATTCTACTCACTTTTTTTCTTTCTTTATGTATTTTATTCTGTCTTTTCTTCATATCTTTCTGCAGAGTTTGGCGGTCAGCACCGGCACAGGTGAGACGGACTTTGAGAGACTGACGGCCATTTTGGCAGCAGTGCCTCAGCTGCATTACATCTGTGTGGACGTGGCCAACGGCTACTCCGAGCACTTTGTGCATTTCGTCAAGGATGTGCGAGAAAAGTTCCCCACTCACACCATCATGGTGAGCGGGCCTCTGCAGTTGTTGAGCTTATATGACAGGAATGAATCCGAATGCATCTACAACCTGAACGATTGTAATGGTACTGATATCCATGATGATGTATGTATGACATATTTATAACAGATTAGGGAGTTATTGCAATATTAATGGATAGTGTCATTTCCATTGTAGTGTTTACTGTTGTAACACAGAATTTGACATCTTAAAAAAAAAAAAAAAACGTAAGAGTGCAATGCACTTTCTGTGCTGTTGGTTAAATGACTCAAGATAATGTGCCATTGAAAAGCTAATTGTTTACTGATCATGACCATATCTTGACATGTTTAACCGGTCTATAGGCAGGGAATGTGGTCACCGGAGAAATGGTGGAGGAACTTATCCTTGCTGGTGCAGACATCATCAAAGTGGGCATTGGACCAGGTGAGGTCAACAGGGATGGACTTGTTTGGTGGTGTCTTTACATGTCTGATTTGCTGCTTTTTGATTTCCCTTGAAAGATTTAGATAGATAGATAGATAGATAGATATACTTTAATCACCCCAAAGGGAAATTCCGTTATTTCAGCAGCCTTACAAACACATAAACAATCAACAATCACATACACATATAAGACACAACAGACATGGTTTCACCACAAGACATAGCCAGAAGTAGTTGCCAAAGGCATAATGACCCTCCAAGTCTGATAAAAGAATGGCCTAGAGAAAACAGAAATAAGACCCTTCCCAACAAGGTAACGTTAAAGTTAAAGTTAAAGTGCAATTGCATCAAGACTAAAAACCAATGTCCTTAAAAGATTAATCTTCTCCCTCTGCTCATGGGGGAGTCATTATAAAGTGCTATTGCAGTGGGTAGGAAAGTCCTATACAGTATCTATCCTTGCTACAATTGTCCTTGCTCCCACTGAATACACTTTGTTGCTTTACCAGTGTTCTGTGTAGGGGATGTGATGTATTGTCCATAATTTGTATCAGTTTCTGTAACATCCTCCTCTCCATCACCACTTCCAGTGGTTCCAGAGTAGACCCCAGCACAGAGCCAGCCCTTCTAATCAGCTGTTCAGTCTGTTAGAATCACTGGCCCTGATGCTGCTACCCCAGCAGATGATGGCAAAGAAAATTGCACTAGCCACCACAGACTGATAAAACATCTCCAGCATCTTGGTACACACATTAAAAGACCTAAGCCTCCTCAAGAAATAGGAACTTATAAATTTGTCTACCTTTGCTGCATCTTTCGATGTGAATCTGTGAATCCCTGTTTTTTTTTTTTTCAGCATCCTTCACATGTTTATTGTCGTGTATTTTCTTGTTCCTATTTACCATAGTGTCATCTAATGACATAATGAAATATTTCCGTCTCGGTGTGAATGTCCTCATTCTGATCCTTGTTGTGTGTCCACTTGTCTCGGATGTTGTCCAGGCTCTGTGTGCACCACACGCAAGAAGACCGGTGTGGGCTATCCCCAGCTGAGCGCTGTCATCGAGTGTGCAGACGCTGCTCATGGACTTGGAGGACACATTATCTCTGTAAGTCTATCTCTTCATACACTCTGTATATCTGTGTGTGTGTGTGTGTGTGTGTGACGTCTATGTTCGTTTATGAAAAATATGTGGAAATTGTACACTTTGTTGAATGAGGTTATACTGTATATGCTGGTTAATCAACGTGTCTTGTTTATGCCATTTCTCTTTGTGCTTTCCACCCGTGAAGGATGGTGGATGCACCTGCCCTGGTGATGTCTCCAAAGCTTTTGGTAAGTTTGCCTCCCTCAGTCAAAAAACATCATCCCAACAACAGGCCCCATCTCCCTCCTGACATCTGATTGGTTCTCTCATGTAATCGACAGGAGCTGGGGCGGACTTTGTGATGCTCGGCGGCATGCTGGCCGGTCACGACGAGAGCGGAGGCGAAGTTATCGAGAAGAACGGCAAGAAGTACAAGCTGTTCTACGGCATGAGCTCCGACACAGCCATGAAGAAGCATGCAGGAGGGGTGGCAGAGTACAGGTGAGACCTCCCACAGCGGTCATCCATGAGTGTGCTTCTGTAGGGATCATCTCTAAGCAATTCACTGAAAGATTCCATCAGACAAATGTTGTCATCATGTGATACACTGGATTAGGCCTGAAACCAGCAGAAGGTATTATCTAATGAGGTTATTTAACATGTCAAGTAAAATGCATTATGTAAACACAACATGGAAGTAGAAATGTATATAATTTGATTACAATTATATTTTGAATCGCAGGTTGTAATAGCAAAAGTTTGGTTATACATTTACTACAGGAAAATGTATTAAGGACAGTGGTTATAACTGTTCATTTTTAGCAAATGTCCACCTGCTAGCCATAGCTGCTTTGATTTTGGAAAAAAGTGGAGAGTGCAGTGTGCCACTGTTTTGAATACACAGCAACTGCTAGTTTTTATACTGTACTATACTATACTATACTAGAGTATATAAAATAGAACATATAGAGTTTGAAAGGTTTCCATGTCACCGTGGCCACGATGGTAGCATGTCTTTGACCGGC
This sequence comes from Sardina pilchardus, assembly GCF_963854185.1. Classification (NCBI taxonomy): domain Eukaryota; kingdom Metazoa; phylum Chordata; class Actinopteri; order Clupeiformes; family Clupeidae; genus Sardina; species Sardina pilchardus. The sequence goes on along the minus strand of NC_085009.1, from coordinate 6,064,438 downwards.
CCGACTAAACTCCATCCCTCTACCCCCCACCACCACCAGGGCGTCTGAGGGGAAGACGGTGGAGGTGGTCTACAAGGGTCCCGTGGAGGCGACGGTGCGCGACGTGCTGGGCGGCGTCCGCTCCACCTGCACCTACGTGGGCGCGGGCAAGCTGAAGGAGCTCAGCCGCCGCACCACCTTCATCCGCGTCACCCAGCAGCTCAACACCGTCTTCGGCGACATCTAGGCCCTCACGGCCCCGCGGAGCGACGGGACCGTGATGCTACGCCGCGGCCGCCACCAAGTCACCTGTAACTGACCGGGAGTCGGTCAATGGAGACGGGGGGGGGACTGGTTTTGAACACCAAAGAATGGGAGCTTAGATAAAGACCTTAAAGTTCTGTTTTCAACCAACCATCTGTTTATTAATGTGCATTATCACATTTCTCCACCTGTTTATTAATGTGCATTATCACATTTCTCCACCTGTTTATTAATGTGCATTATCACATTTCTCCACCTGTTTATTAATGTGCATTATCACATTTCTCCATCTGTTTATTCATGTGGATTATCACATTTCTCCACCTGACTCTTGTTTTATATCTTTTTTTCTGGTTTAACTCTCACTGACAGACAATTTAAATGCTAATTGTTGTCAGTACGTTCAAGGTCCTCTCACCTGTCTGCTGGGCTTTGTCTGGCTTCCTTTCTCCTAGTTGGAGGGGATTGAAACCTTTAGGCCTCTCATCTTTTCTCAGTTGTCACATCTGAGACAAGAGAACTTAACTCAACCAGTCGTCAGTCTGCTTTTGTCTGAATTTAGACAAAGCCAAACCTTCAAAAACAGCCTTACCTTTCCATTTTAAGTGTTACGGTTTCTCCAAATAGTGTTACTTGTCTGAGGACTGTTGACTATGCATATTTCACATATTTAACTAGATGTGTTCTATTTTATGAGATGTCATTGAGACTGTAAAACTCTACAGTCTCTACAGTATAGTCTTTTTAATGGTGATAAGTCACCTTTGTGTACAATTGTTAGTCAAAAACACAACAACAAGCTAAGGTATATTCAGAATAATTTACCTTCATCCACCAGTCATCTGTTATGCCCAATTATTTTCATAGTTATGATGCAACTTGGTAATAGAAATGCAAACATGGTTGTATGAACTATAAACAGTACAGTGTTCTCTTTTTTATAGAATTATTTCATGAATGAGTGCTGATGTTGTATCCCTTACTACTGGCGCACAAATGAGATTTTGCTTCACCTTTCTTTCCGCACTTTTGGTTTGTTTTATTGCATTCTAACTTCATTCCACAAGACACATCATTTCCTTACATGTCCACATCAGCTCTCCAATCCATTCCATCTGTCTACAAATAAACATTCCATCAGCTGATTATGGTACGTTTCCTTTTGTCTGAAAAGAGACAGTATTTTCTTGCCCTTTTTTCATAAGGAAAATAACAAAACACATTCAATTCATTATAAATTCATACTGAAGGACAAAACCTGCTTTAACTATGTTGTACATCTGTTATGACCAGCATTGCAATGTCATGATGAATCAGAGTTGTTAATCATTTTTGTGAATCTATGAAATACATACTGTATATGACATTGATTTAGTCATTAACCATAAATGCACCCTAAAAACTACCCTGAGACAATAGAGTATCTTCTTGAAATGTAATTCTGAGTAAATATGCCTTTTGTGCCTCAAAGTAAAATTCAAGGGGTGCACTTTTTGCCACGACTAGAGTCTGTAAATTTTCGTCATCAAGAGCGCACACAAAATCCACATATTTTTCTGTAGAGTTATGTAAGTTATTGTGGGATTGGTATCCCATATGGATGGTCAACATCGACGACCTTGACGGACATATTGTTTGCTGGATCATTTTCTCTTTTCACCAGAGTAACAAATGGGAATCAACAGCTGTAATCAATCTCTACACGGTGAAGACAAATTACCTCGTATTCACACCTTATGAAAAAAGACAGCAGCCGAGTTGAGTAATCCAAAATGGACCTCTATTTTTTTCTTAAAGTCCATGCTGTCAAAAGGAGTGCTTGATTTCGGTAGGTCGTTAATAATAATACGTTGAATGGAATAAAATGTACCATCTCTGGTATCTTGGCTTGCAATGGGCGGAGTGCCATAAAATGTTTATTTTTCCACTCCAGCCCATACATTGGACCACGAAGGTCAGACCCAAGGCTGTGAAGAGCTTGAGCAGAAATGCCAACACTCCAATCATATTTCTCTGAGAACTTTCTGTAACATTGTTGATATTGACATTGGTCTCCATGTCATCTGTAGCTAAACGTTGGTCAAAGTTGACCAGAGAGGACAGGTTTTAGAAAAATATGCTTGAACGCTTGAAAGAGCTAAGACTCATTAACTTTCGATAATAAGCTGTTTCATAATACCCATTCCTTCTGTCCCTCTCATTGACATAGTTTCATTAAGGGATTTTGATCTTTAATTTCCTGGCAATACCTTGACTCTCAGCTCACGGTAACCAGCTAGTGCTTAACGACACAATGCGCAATATAGTTTTTAAGGTTTGCCTAAAATTGCACAGCGCCTGCTTCAGAGTCCACTGTTCTCACCAGTTTGACCTAAAATCAAATGCTTGAACTCTCTGGAAAGCTAAGACACAGAGGCTTCAGACAATCAGAATAATGTACTGACATGGGTCACAGAGGCTATAGTCTTTTCTTCCTGGTGGATTGCAAGCATCTCTGAACTAACCACATATCAGCCTTTTAAGTCATAGAATGACATAGAAACACAACAGAGCCCTAGCCTGGTGTCTTGTGAAGCTGGGTGCAAAAGTAGATCAATATAACATGAAATATGAGTGCTGTAGACCATTATTTGCCAAGGTATGCTCATGCGATTTTAAAAATCCCCTTTGGAAACTCCCCATATGATTTTAGCTACTGACAATCAAATGCTTACTGCACACGAACCCCTTTGTGTAGAAGCATAATCATGGTCTCAAATGAAAGGTAACACTCTGAGGTTTTTTGTAGACCTTTTGGATTGTATGCAGGTGTTCTGATATAGTGACTGACTGCACAAAATATGGAATAATTACACAAAATTCTCTATTTTTGCATTTACGGTTCAGTGGTTGTATATAAGTTATACTACTAATGATTGACAACTAATATTGGATAAAACATGAAGATTCAATTTCTATGGATTCTTCTTGTGAATAATTCAGTACCCAATATGTTGGATCTTGTCACATTTACACAGGAAGGACTCAGGTTCAGATATGACAGTCAGATTTGGCTCAAAAGAGGTCTTTAATAGTCCCAAAACAGCTTCCACAACCCTGAGGAGCTTCAGAAAAAGAGCAAAAAAAAAATACATGAGAGAAAAAATTGAAAAACGGCAACTGGACTCGCCGGAGGTTGCAAGGGAAAACACAGGATCCAATCCTCCCTCAGGGCAGCAAAAACAAAGGCATGCAAACAGCAAACAGCCAGCCCGAGGTATTGACTCTTCAGGGGCAGAAAAGGTGAAGCAGGTCGAGGTCAAAAACCAGGCAGGCAGAAAAAGGCAACAACTCACAGCTCAGCTCAGCTCAGCTCAGCTCAGCTCAGCTCAGCTCAGCTCAGCTCAGCTCAGCACAGCACAGCACAGCACAGCACAGCACAGCACAGCACAGCACAGCACAGCTCAGCCCAGCTCAGCAGGTATGTCGCACTCACGAAGAGACGGAAACGTTCTGACAAAGAGGCAGACTGACAGAGGGGTTCTTAAGCCAGCCGAAATTGGAGACAGGCGGAGGTTGTTTGAAGCTGATAAACAGGCAGATCACACGCAGGGGGCAGGTGAGAACCAGGGACAAGGGAAGGGTGGAGAGTTTGAATGACCGCAGTACCTTACAGCCCCTGCAGAGGGAGACAAAATAGACAACACTGGAGAGACAAAACAGAGTCTGACACATCTACTTGTTGTAGTGCAGCTACACTGCAGCCAGATGTCAGGGTGGCACCTTAAGCGGGGGAGGGGGTGGAGGGCTTTTTTCTTTTCTTTTTTTTAAATCAGATTTAAGACATAGTATGATTAATCCTACAATGTGAAGCACTATACAGATTGTATATTTAAATGATTGAATGGTAAATGTTGGATTCCCAAGAGTCCAATCTTTCAGATAACATTATCAATGTGTTGCATGCCATTGATTTTGAATGGTGGGGGGAGGTGGTGGAGGGGGGGGAATCTGACTTACCGGCGGGACGGCGTGTAGTAAGTCATCACAGTGTTTTTTTTTATCTTGACTTGGACAGGCCCAAAGCCTCTAATGTCAACATCTTTCCATATAAAGTGTAGATTTTTTTTCTCTGCATGGACTGTTGAGTATGTTACATTAGCCTACATAACCATGTAATATTGTATGAGATACTAACAATGACTAAATCTTTACAGTGTTGACTGCCGTTTGTTTTCATGTGGATTTTACAACTTTAAAATAGCCTAGAAATGCAAAAAGGATAGCTTGGACCTTGAATAACACAGTGTTAATTTCTACAAGAAATGCATGTGAAAACGATTTTTTTGTTTTATAGTACTACACTTCTTTCCATCATTTCCATATGTTTTGGTTTTGGCATAGATAGATAGATAGATAGATAGATACTTTATTGATCCCCAAGGGAGAAAAAGTACTTGCACACTGTTGCTGCTGCTCCTGAAGTGATTTATTGGCACAGCACAATGTTTCCGACCAAAGATGGTCTTCGTAGGTGTTAACAGAACAACAGGAATTAAACAGAAATTAAGCCATTAATCATATTTTCATAGTGTAAACAATTTAAATTTGCTGTGTGTGTCATTTATGTCTGTTCAATCAGGAAAAATCAGGGGTTCATAGTTAAATTTCAGTGTCCAAACACCAGACGCCAACAGGTAGGGACGGTCTGGCATTTGGGCAGATGCCAGAAGGGCCGCGCAAATGTATGGGCCGGCCGAGCACGCCAATGTGTTGCGGCCCATAATAGCTAGCCTGGATGCCAGACCGAAGTTTAAAAAGACAGAGAAAATTAAGAAAGCACTGGTGTCTGAGTGGGGAAATGGGCGAAATTGGACTGTTTCTGTCAAGCTAACATTACATGCTGCAACCTCAGCTAGCTAATTTGTTGTCTTCATGACGGTAAGACAAATGTTTTTATTATGGAGCGGCTGGCTCTAACAATCTATTCATCATGGTTTATTTGTGCATTGATATTACAATTTTCTTATGCAGTTGTTTAAAATATGGGAGTTTATCTGAACCTGCACCATCATTGGGGCTATCACAAATAGCCCACTGCTGTTTCTGTGCGTTGTATCTGCGAGTTGGGCCGCTCGTGGATGCAAATGTCAGGGCCGTTTTTTTATCCCAGTCCGTCATACAAGATAAAAGATCTGTGGTCTGTCATCTCATGCTCTTCATTCCAAATCTTAACTACATGTTGAAATAGTTTCATATGGTTTGATTTTCTCTGTAAATGATTTATTCTGTTATAAAAAGATTAGTTCAGATTAACAATTCCTTTTAAAGGTTCTATTTTTCTTTTCTTTGTGGGTGCTCAGATCCAGGTTTCAGTCTGTGCACACAGAAAATCTATATGTTGTGGTGAGCCTCCGCATCCATAATGATGAATTGGTAGACCTTTCTCTCTTTTCTCCAGAGTGACAAAGGGGAATAGCTCCTGTGAGAAACTGCTGTCAATGGCTACAGTGTGCAGACGGATCATCTCATCATATTCACCCCTTGTGAAAAAGGACAGTGCCCGAGCAGAAGAATCCCACAGGACCTCTAGTTTACCTTGAAAGTCCATAACTTGTGGAGAGTTTGATTTCGGTGGGTAGGTCAGAGCTTTGCCAATGAGATTAAACTGCTTTTGCTCACCTACCTGGCTGGTTTTTGTGTAGAGCTCTGAATACTGTTTGTTTTTCCATTCCAAACCATAAAGTGGACCTTTCAGGCTAACCCCATTGGAAGCCTCGTTGGGAAGATTTTTAATACCAATGCCGACACTCCAATCATATTTCTCAGAAAACCGAATTGTCCAGTTAAGATCACTGTTTATGCGATTCTTGAGGTAAACTCTCTGACAGAAATCTCCTATGGGGGAGTGACATGAAAGCATCTTCAAATCTGAAGACAGAAAAAAATATTGCTGCAAGTTCTGAGGGTCAAAGCTGACATCTGCAGGTCCATTTCTGCCCCAATAAAGGTTGTCTGGGTCGACCAAGATCAGAAGGTCTCTCTGAAGCTTTTTCACCTTTTCCATGACCTAATGCCCATTCTTGAGAAGGTCTGGCACGACCTCGGTGCGCTCTGCCTCCTCTTCTAATCCATGGATGAAGTCTACAGCGCGGGCTTTCTCCACAGCTTCGTGCACTCCTGCAAACTTCTGCAGAAACATATGGGCATCTTCTTCTGATAGGGCTGCCTCTATGTTCTGTCGAGCTGTTTGGATGGCTCCAAGACGAGCTGTGACTGACCTCTGCACTTTGGTGAGAGCAATATCACGTAGTGCTGCCACCCTCTTCACCAGATACTCGGTGGATACCTCCAGGGCATTTGTTTGCTTAGTCTCCCAGCTCTTCAGTGCCTCGCCCTGTTTCTCTCGCTCGGCCAGCTCTATCATCTCCTCCCTCAGCTTCTCCACCAGCACCTTGTGAGCACTGGGAAGGGTCTTCATGTTGTGCAGCCGATGTTGGTCCTCGATAGAGCAGGACACACACACGCAGGTGCGGTCGTCCAAGCAGTAGTACTCGAGGAGTTTGCCGTGCTCCGGGCAGCGGACGGCTCCAGAGCTCAGGCCCCCGGGCGCTGTGGGCTTGGTCAGGGGATGAGTCTGCAGCAGGACTGGCGTGGTGAGGTGGGCCTGGAGGTGCTGGGCACACATGGAGATCTCACACTTGAGGCAGGTCTTCATAGCGGGCACCTGGGCGTCCAGACACATGTCGCAAAGCACCGGTTGAAACTCCTGCGTGGGTTCCTCCTTGATCTTTCCCGCAGTAGACATGATGGTTTTTCTCGTGTTCAGTTATCGATTCAGTCTTCGAGTCTTGTTAGGCTTCTTGAAATCTCCTGTTTCCCTCTTGTTCTTTGCTCTCTGCTCCAAGGGTGAGAATGACTTTCACATGGTTGCAGTGTCACACATGTGCAGTATTATATGCAAATCGTTTCTGTGGTCTTTTGCTTCCACAACCAATGAGAAGATGTTCCTGAATATATCACTGTAGAAAACCATAAAGTTTGCAACATGCCTAATATTATGCTAATGTTTAACTAGTTACTAGGATGTAAGTGCAGTCTGCTCAAGCTAATGGTTAAAATGACAAAGAAAACATAGATTATTTCACATTTTCTCTCAAAGTCTACGGATATAAATAACAATGTTATGGTCAGGTTCTAAACCAAATGTTACAGTGAACATGATGAGTAGTCTAATTTTGATATCTAAATTGCCTAATTTCACAGAGCTGGACATGCAGTATACAGCACCTCTTTTGTATAACACTTCCAGCCATTCAAATAATCTAAAAGTCTTTCAACACATCAACAGATTCAGGGATAGGGAAGTTTTTTTCCCTCATCAACTTCCTGAATTTTTGGTCAACAATTCCCAAGACACCGAATCATCACATGAAACAAAAAAGTACAGTTTTCCCTGAATAACCTGCTTGGCACAGAGGATGACAGCGTTTGTAAGGTAATGTCACTCTCAGGGTCGCATATCCTCCGGAACTTCAGTGGATTATTGAAATGTCCTCGAATATTTTGAAAATGAAAACGGCTCTATTCTATTGAATGTGTTTTCGTGGAATTCTCCACCAAAGGTGCCAGGACAGAAAGATGTGTTAGGGCCCTATAGTCCAAGTCCACACAGGAGCAAGAAGGACTTCACTGAGGGACTTCACAAATATTTCAATTTGAACTATAGAGTTAAACAGACTAATCTGTCACCATGTATCAGAGGCTGAACCATCAGCCGAACACATCTGCAAAAGAAGGGGGCGATTATGTTTACTCCGAAGGGAAAGTCCGCAGTCAAGCAAATTAACATTATAGCCAGTTGCCATATAACATCGGAGTGTGTGTAAGTGTTTCCAGGTTTGTGTGTGTAAGAGAAACCCTGTTACTTTAAAAGTTGCAGGAAGGGTCAGGTGCAGTGAAAATTAGGGGCTGTTATTATTGAACATATATGTCAGAGCATATATCGTGTAATTTTTTCACAGAAAATGCACTTGGAAATTAGATTATTCAACTTTATTGTCATTGTGAGTACACGTTCAAAGACAACGAAATGCATTTATGATTTATATGTTATAAATGAATAATTTATAATGAAATGACCCACATCCCTGTGTCTTTGACAGAGGGGTTGGGTGTATTCAAGTCCTTCCATCTGTGTTCCTGTGTGTGTGTCCGATCACAAAACTTCAAGACTATCTGTCCAATTTGCTGCAAATGACTTGACTTTTGGAGGTCACCATCTGCCCTCTATCATGAGCATCTAGATCCAGATCACGTCATCTTTCTTTAGCATTGGTTGATATGGATCTCCATGTCATCTGGAACTGAACGTTGGTCAAAGTCGACCAGCGAAGACAGGCCTTTAGAAAAATATGTTGGGATAGGATTTTAAACAAAGAGCTGAGACAGTGCTTAAAGTCATCACAGTGCTTTTGTGTTAACTTGGACAGGCCCAAAGCCTCAAACATCCTCATATCTTTCATATATAAAGAGTAGATTGATTTTTCTCTGCATGTTAATAGGCTACATGTTACATTTTTAATCATGTAACATTTTAAGAGATAAAAAGTGCTATAAGACTAATTAAATCTTTGCAGTGTTACAGACTTTTGAAAAATGATGACAGTACTGCTTATTCACAGAAATTAGATTTCTTTTGTTTTGTTGTACACTTCTTCCTATAATTTCCATGTTTTCCTCTTGGTATTTCAATCCAGAAAAAAAAGTGTTTTTTTTTTTTTAGATAACCTGAACCGTGGCACCGAGGATGAAGACATTTTTATGTTGCTCTCAAGAGCCCGCATCAACTTCGCCCATAACCACTCATTTCTGATTTGTGATATTACAATATCCTCCAAAACTTCAGTGGATTATTGATATGTCCAGGTCCCTCCATTTTGTTTGAATTGCTGATGACCTCTTTTTCACTGTAAAGCCATAAAGTTTACAGCGTGCCAATCAAGATGAATATCATGTTAATATTTAACTAGGATAAAAGTGCAGTCTGCCTAAGTTAATGTTCAAATGACAAAGAAAGCAATAGATTATTTCACATTTTCTTTCCAAGCCTACAGTTACACACAAAGATGTTATGGTCAGGTAACAGGCAATTCATACTGTACCCGAGTATACTTAGCCCCTAAAGTCCGGTTTGTTTGACCAGTGTGATCGCTTCATTCTGTACCAGGGTACGGTACGCTTGGAGGAGGTGGTCTCTGGTACGGTACGCATGTAAGCACAGGACGTCATTAATGACGAAATAAACAATAACTTTCCAATTAATAATCTTGCATTTGCATAAAGATTCTAGAACACAGCAACTCAATCGTACCCAAGTACGGTTTGATATATGAGCGCAGACCAGGGACCAGAGGCAACTGTGCTGCAGTACGGTACGGGTGAACCGTATACCTTGTGAGTACAGTACACCCGTCATTTTGTTCCATTGCTGATTTTGGTATTGTCCATGCTGGATTTTGGATTATCCCGAGAAAGAGAGAGAATGTGTGTGCTTGTGTGTGTTAATGATAGGCGAAGTGACCATTAAGTGGAGTTCACACTCTGATTTCAGTTGTGATTTCTTCAGCAAAAATATCTTCAATGAAGCTACACATATAACAGTAATTGTGATTACGGTCATCTCTCTCCCACCCAGTCACAAGTAGCCTACAAGTCACAAAACACTGACTCTCTCCGCACTCTCCAGTCACACAGAGCACAATCGTACACCACAGCCTCAGCACATCTCAGTTCAGATCTGTGATTTGTTCATTTGATGTCCAGATCTCTTTTCCCCAAATCTTAACAAATGTATGGCTCTGAAATTTGAGGAACCCAAGCAGGAGTTCCAACCGGTCATCCCTCAGCTTCTCCAGCAGCACCTTGTGAGCACGGGGAAGGGAGTAGGTGGCTGGCCCTCTAAAGCCTTAAAACAAAGCCCTGACCCCACCCCACTCACCTATCCAATTCCCCCAATCATTCCCTCCCGGACAAACTAATTGCTTGACATATTTGAAGACATGGGAGGGGGAAGGAGGCACACACAATCACACACACACACACACACACACACACAAATTGCATAGTGCCCTTTAACTACAGTAGATGATTGAAACAACAAAGAACAGAATCATATTGTTTCAATTTCACTTTCAATATTTCAATGTTAACTTGATCCTATAAATCCTCCAAAACATTAAGGGATTACTTAAATGTTCAGGTTGCTCCATTTTGACTGAATTGCTGACCTCTTTTTCTACAGTCTCCTTGGACTAAAAGCATAGGTTATTTTCAGAGTGAATATGCTAAGGTCTCTGGATGTATCTATGCTACTATATGTGAGAAGTGAGAAGTCTTAAACCATCGACTTTACATTGGCTATGGATGATTTTAGACAGCAGATGTCGAGTCATTTGCAACCCATAAAATTGACCATGATAACTTGAATCAGTCTATCATCACAGGAAAGCCATGTCACTTCTAGATTGCAGGTGTTTTCATGGAATTCTAATTACACCAAAGGTGCCACTAACTATATGCAGAAAGCTGTGTTTGGGCCATCTGAAAAATGGACCTTGCAGTCCAAGTCTTCACAGGATGTAGCGATCAAGACTTCACTGAGGTGAGGTGGTGGGGTGAAAGACAGCAAGCAGACGTGGATTTTTAGTGGAGAGTGCAGATTTATTTAGGCTACAGTGTTGAGAAAAAGGAGTGAGCCAACAAATAAAACAAAAAGACTTGAGGCAAAACTTAACAAAACCTCACAGCAAGCTGTTGCATCAAAATGCTCTCCAACTCAAGAATCATAAAGAAAAATGACAATGACAACATACTATATGACCTAAGAAAACGATGCATGTTCCATGCATATTCCCATAGCCTAGTGTAAAAAAAAATGTAAATGTGCTATGTAAGTATGGAATACTGTAAGTCTATTGACTTGTGACTTGAACAGTGATCAAAAGTAAGATCAGACAGATTCAGGAGTAATCACCTTTGAACTCATACAACTGAAATGAACACTTAAATCAAGAAACATAACTTCCAGTGACCAACGCAATTACAGCCCCATATTAGTTTAAACCACAGACACCACAAGGAAATAGATACAATGCTAGACCTATGACTACCATAAATGTTGAGATGTTTTCATAGGGTTTTGATTTTCTCTGTAAATGATTTTCTGTTAGAAAACGCAATAGTCCAGAATCCAGATTAACAACCCCTTTTAGAGGATAGAGTATAGTTTTTTCCCCCCTTTCAAAAATTATTTTACTTTCCTTTTCTTTGTGGGCGGCTCAGATCCAATCTGGTCTTCAAGTGCACACAGAAAATCTACACGTCGTGGTGAGAGTCTGTATCCATAATCTTCATAATCAGAAATTGGTGGACCTTTCTCTCTTTTCTCCAGAGTGACAAAGGGGAATAGCTCCTGTGAGACACTGCTGTCAATGGCTACAGTGTGCAGACGGATCATCTCATCATATTCACCCCTTGTGAAAAAGGACAGTGCCCGAGCAGAAGAATCCCAGAGGACCTCTAGTTTACCTTGAAAGTCCATAACTTGTGGAGAGCTGGATTTCGGTGGGTAGGTCAGAGCTTTGCAAATGAGATGAAGCTGCTCTTGCTCGCCTAACTGCCTGGTTTCTGTGTAGAGCTCCGAATACTGTTTGTTTTTCCATTCCAAACCATAAAGTGGACCATTCAGGCGAACCCCACTGGATGCCTCATTGGGAAGATCTTTAGCACCAATGCCAACACTCCAATCATACTTCTCAGAAAACTTAATTGTCCAGTAAAGATCACTGTTTGTATCATTCTGGAGGTAAACTCTTTCAGAGAAATATCCTATGGGTGAGCGACATGACAGCATCTTAAAATCTGAAGACAGAAAAAAATAATGCACCATCTCCTGAGGGTCAAAGCTGACATCTGTAGGTTCATGTCTGACCCAGGTATGGTTATCTGGGTCAACCAAGACCAGCAGGTCTCTCTGCAGCTTTTTCACCTTTTCCATGACCTGATGCCCATTCTTGAGAAGGTCAGACATGACCTCTGCAGGCTCTGCCTCCTCTTCTAATCCATGGATGAAGTCTACAGCGCGGGCTTTCTCCACAGCTTCGTGCACTCCTGCAAACTTCTGCAGAAACATATGGGCATCTTCTTCTGACAAGGCTGCTTCTATGCTCTGTCGAGCTGTTTGGATGGCTCCAAGACGTGCTGTGACCGAGCTTTGCACTTTGGTGAGACCAATATCACGCAGCGCCGACACCCTCTCCACCAGATACTCAGTAGATACCTCCAAGGCCTTTGTTTGCTTTGTCTCCCAGCTCTTCAGCACCTTGCCCTGTTTCTCTCGCTCTGCCAGCTCCTTTAGCTCTTCCCTCAGCTTCTCCACCAGCACCTTATGAGCTCTAGGAAGGGTCTTCTTGTCATGCAGTCGGTGCTGGCCCTCGATAGAGCAGGACACACACACGCAGGTGCAGTCGTCCAAGCAGTAGTACTCGAGGAGTTTGCCGTGCTCCGGGCAGCAAGAGCTCAGGGCCCCGGGCGCTGTGGGCTTGGTCAGGGGATGAGTCTGCAGCAGGATTGGCGTGGTGAGGTGGGCCTGGAGGTGCTGGGCACACATGGAGATCTCACACTTGAGGCAAGTCTTCATAGCGGGCACCTGGGCGTCCAGACATATGTCGCAAAGCACCGGATGAAACTCCTGCTTGCGTTCATCCTTGACATTTCTCGCCGCCATGTTAGTCAGGAGTAGGCTAGGCTAAAGCTATCTTTTGCGATATTTCATCCCCGATGAGATATACTGTCTTCTTCCTTGTGACACTATTGTAGCGATCACACCCGAAGCCAATGATCACGATCGGCCAAGCCGGCCATTAATTGGAATAAACAGTCAAGCAAAGACAACTTACATAGGGCAACACATGGATGGTCTCAGCCGCTCATGTAACACACAATAAGGGTTCACCACACACATCCACAAGGGGATAAACACATGAAGTGCAGCCTAGGACAAGCACACTGTAGGCCTAATACACAACATGGTAACCGTAAATACAGCTACAATAACCGGTATTACACATCATAACACTCGCTAGCATTGCATTATGGGAGACACTCATACAACATAGACATTTACAGCCACCGACGCTACATAGCCCCCTTCCGAGCCATTGCCGTCCCCGGCAATGATCAGCTCAGCTCGCCGCTTGCAGCAGCGTCGGTGTCAGTCCCAGTCGCGGGTCGTGGTGTCGCTTGGGCTCTCCGTTCCCCGCAGTGCAGCTGCGCCACTTGAACCAACAAATAACCAGTCCCACCGCAGCCGGACCCCCGGACACGCTGGAACCCCTGGACGTTCGGTAGCCCCTTCTGGCTACTGTGACAGCTTGTGGCCGTTGCCACCTGCCCCCAGTGTGCCGAGCTCCAGGCGGTCAGTAGTCCACGTCGAGATCCCTCCTCGCGCTGCCTTTCTCATAGGCCTAGCTCTTGTTGGCCGTCTCTAAGCACAACGATGCCCCACTGTGGCGGGGAATGATGACCCCGACCCGGATCCCAGCATACTTGACACACACACCGAAAAACATTGCGCAAAATTATCAACCGGAACGTGCGCACATAGAATCTCGAACAGTCCACAAAATGGTAGCTCTCAAGGCTCCACAGATCGACGCTGCCCTCTTGTCCACCAGCTGGAGCCCCACAGGCCCCCAAAATGGCTATAACCCCCGTCACACTCTTCACCGACAGCTGACGCTCTGGAATTTCTTCCGTAGCTGGCAGAAGGAATCCAGCCGCTGCAGTCGTCTTCGAGGCCCCCCAAGCATTCGCGCTCTCCGGGGGTGGTATCCTCAAGCGACGGCAACATCAACATCAGCGTGGAGCCGGAAACTTCTTGCTGGCCGCAGACATCTCCGCCACCGCTGGCCTCTCTCGTCGGCGGGGCACAGTAGACGTCGCTGGACATCCGTGCTGGTCTGCTACCGAGGAGGCTGATCTTCAATCCATTCTGCTTCCTCGCTAGTCCTTAAAAGAACTCCTGGAATATGCGTTGAGTTTCGCCGTCAAGTTGATTCGATCCTTCGGTTCCTCTTCGCTCGTTATCTAGATGCATAGATCTTTACGCCCCAGGTGGGGTCCATCCCACTTCTGACACCAATGTAGCGATCACACCCGAAGCCAATGATCACGATCGGCCAAGCCGACCATTAATTGGAATAAACAGTCAAGCAAAGACAACTTATATAGGGCAACACATGGATGGTCTCAGCCGCTCATGTAACACACAATAAGGGTTCACCACACACATCCACAAGGGGATAAACACATGAAGTGCAGCCTAGGACAAGCACACTGTAGGCCTAATACACAACATGGTAACCGTAAATACAGCTACAATAACCGGTATTACACATCATAACACTCGCTAGCATTGCATTATGGGAGACACTCATACAACATAGACATTTACAGCCACCGACGCTACACTATTGATATTGCTAAGTTGGTCGGCTAGGCTGAAAGTGAATAATGGCACTCACCGAGTCTTTTATAATCCAAGTAGACAAGTCAAAAGCTCTCCAAACGAGCGAAATTTGCACATGCAGCTCTCTCCTCGAGCAGAACTCCACCATACCAACACAGCACCAGGGCCCGTTTGGACATTATCTGACTGCATAGGCTAATAACCCCGTGAAGAAGACGAAACGAATCTAGTTGGTATTTCAACTAACACTGACAGGTCCTTGATTGGCTGAATCACGTTCTATTCTGTTGTAAAATCTGCGTTAGCATGACGTGCCTAACAAGACACGGGCTCCAAGCATGCATTCTCCATCACTCTGGATGGGCTTTTTTGAACCAAAAGGAAAATGTCATCTTATCTCAGCAGTTGCTACGATAGGTTGCTACATACACCCCGATAAAGTCTAATAAGACGGGCTCTGGTGCACCTAAAGAATTAGTTTCAAAATATAGGGGAGCAAGCCTACAGGCTATTTTGTTAAAGTTGTAGGCCATCCCATCCAGAATTAAGTGAGCTCTCCACACGGCTTGTAGATTTTTAAGATTAAGAGTTTAATCTGACAAATGGATAATGAAAGTTTTGGACCCATTTTTCATTTTCTCATGTGAATTTAGGCTAGCGCCCTATATTGGGAGGCTGCAGACAGAAAATAATTTGTAAATGCACCATGTAACCCGCAACAGCCTTCATCACCGGCCAATGAAATTAACACAGCTTGCCGAAGGTAGAGAGGGCTGGCCGCTAGTGGGCGGTATCTTTTACTGTCTATGGTGGGCGGTCCATGTGAGTTTGTTTTTACGACACCGACCGTCGCAAAACTCTTATCATAGTAGCCAGACTTGTTGTTGATCTAATTAACATCATTGTCAGTGTTTGTATGGAAACGTCCAAAACTTTAGTCTTTGGGGGTAGTGACGGGCCACAGAACAAGAGACGAATAAGAAACAAATGCATTCAAGTAAAGTCTTCCGTGACTCTTTTGAGAGAGTACAATGACGTTAAAAACAACCAATTTGTTGTGGGTAGCAAGCAAGCAAGCCAGTGGATAACTTAGCATGCATCGACATCGTTGATCAGCAGGTTTCGACTACGTGGTAGGCTACTCATTGGATTTAAATGCAGACCTAAACAGCAGTGGTTATGTGACTAAATTCACGGTCATGCGTTACTGTTTGAACATCAACCAGCTAGTTTGCCAGAATAACAGTTAGCTAGCATAGTCCTCCCAACCCTGGTTTACTAGGGTTTTTTCCCCAGCGCGTTGCTTGTGTTGCAAGGGAAGTTTCTAACGAAAACGACGAGCATTGTGAAAATGGTTCTGCCCTCACTCTCTTTTTCAGCGTTTGCCTTCTTTCTCCGGCTATCCTTTGTGTTTGTCTAGCATGAAGGCGTCGCAAGGAACCTCATACTGTAGCTAGCATATGCACTTAGCCCATTCCCTATTGTTTGAAAAAGGTAATCTGTCAAAATTACGTGCCTTCTAAATAGTGCCTCCAGTGACGTGGGGCGACTGGAGAGTGCAGAGGACACTGGGGAAATGGAGGGTCACATGCAGTCGAGAAAGTCCGCTGACACGGAAAGAGTGAGGGATGAGTGGAAGGATGTGGTCGACGTGCACCGGTGCCACATCTGTGGCTTCACCGCAGGTGATGTTGGAAGTCTCAGTGTTCACCTCAGCTCGGCGCATCCCACCACAGTTCAACCTCACCCGAGCAAGTATACAAGCAATGTGCTGCATGGCCAAAAACAAGAGGAAGAAGTGGAGGAGAGGAAATCGTTGTCAGTGTGTTTGCCTGGAGAGAGGGATCCGAAGACTCATAGAGGACTGGATGCAACTGGAGAGGTTAGAGCTGTGTGGATGTAGCTGTGATTGGAACATTTACTTGTTTATATAATCTTCTCCACAGTATAGTACAGGCATTGTACATTGTTTCCCAGTGTGTTTAATGTCATCCGACCCGTTTCCTTGACAATAACGTGTATGCTATCCTAATAAAGGTCTTCTCTGTTGCCAGGGTTTGGAAGATAATACCAGAAGCAGCGAATCTGCAGAACCTACCCCACCTAACGGAGTCACCAAAGCGCAGCAACAACAGGCATCTCTCAGGTCTGCCGCAACATCATCCCAAAGAACACCCCCGCCTTTTGCACCCGAGAGGACCCCAGCGGGTCCACTGCCCGGCTGCCCCGCCACCCCCGTCACGGCCACCAGCGGCCTCAACCGGCCGCACGTGGTGTGCCTGCCTCAGGTGGCCGAGCGCCTCAAGCTGGCGTGGCAGCGGTCGGACCCCGTGCACGAGCTGGACGGCCAGCGGGCCCTGGTGGAGGCCTTCAACGCCTTCCCCTACCCCACGTCTCAGGAGACCGGCGCCCTGGCCCGGCAGTGCGCCCTGCCCGTGGACGACGTCAAGACCTGGTTCATGATGCAGCGCGTGCGCTACGGCATCAGCTGGGCCGAGGAGGACATCCGCGAGACGCGCCACAAGCTGCACGCGCTCCACGGCGGCCCGGCGGAGAGCAAGGAGGTGGAGGTGGAGGCGGCCTCGCCGGGGACGGACGCGGCGGCGGCGGCGGCGAGGCCTGGCGAGGAGGAGGAGGAGGAGATGACGATGGTGGACGAAGACGACGACCAGTACGATTACTACGACGAGGACGACGACGGCGAGGACGAGGAGATGATGCGCGCGTTCGGGGCGAGCGAGGGCATGATCGCCGAGCGCAAGAGGGAATATATGCCCGCGGCCCTCTGGTCAGCGCCGCCTCTCACCCGGCTGGAGCCGCCACCGAACGCCGGCAGCCTCCAGAGGGCCGTGGCGGGCGAGCTGCACCAGTTTCCCCTGCACCAGCCTCCCCTGCACCAGCCTCCCCCGCCGGGGCTGCCCATCATCGGCCACCTGTCGGCCAGCCCTCCGTTCGTGCTGAGCGGCCAGCCGCTGCGCATGCGCTCCAAGAAGTCGCGCGCGCAGCTGATGGTGCTCCGCCGGAGCTTCGTGGTCAGCAACTGGCCGTCGGAGGGCGAGCTGCAGAGGCTGCAGGGCGTCACCGCGCTCAGCCGCCACGAGATCCGCAAGTGGTTCGCCGACAGCCGCTACCAGCTGCGCCGCAGCGGCGGCGAGCACAAGGCCGTCTCGAGGGGCAATCACGCGCCCGTGGCGCCGCACGAGTGGAGAGTGGCGGCGCCGCCCCTGGACGTCCTCCCCAGGACCGCCCTCGGCGACGGCCAGCCACCTGGCCCCGTCGGCGAGGTGGAGGTGGTCATCAAGCAGGAGGACCACCGGGACGCCTTACGAACCTTCATCCGGACCAAAGAGGGCCACGCCAAAATGGCCGCCCCCAGCCTCAACGGACACTCGGAAGCCTCGTCGGCCTCCTCGGTGCCCGCGCTGTCGTCGTACCTGCTGCCCGGCTACCCGGGGGGCGCGCCGGGCGCCCCGGGACCCGAGCGGCACCAGCGCCTGCGCAAGAAGACGTCGGAGCAGACGGAGGTGCTGCGCCAGGCCTTCCTGCGCTGCCAGTGGCCCACGGCGGAGGACTACAGCCGGCTGGAGCAGGTGACGGGGCTGCCGCGCACGCAGATCATCCACTGGTTCGGCGACACGCGCTACTCCTTCAAGCACGCGCGCCTGCGCTGGATCGGGCCGGAGGAGCGGCGCGACATCGCCACGCGCCTGGAGATGGACGCCAGCCGCGCCTGGCAGGTGCGCTGGCACAAGCAGTGGCCCGGCCTGGGCACCGACGGACCCCCGCAGCCCAGCCCCGGCAACTGGATGGACGCCAGCAACAGCTCCACCAGCTCCGTCCAGACGCTGGACGGGATGGCCGGAGGGGACTTTGACCGGTGGTATGACCTGTGGGACGGAGCTGTGCAGGGGCAAAGTGGGGGCCACACAGGTGCTGGACTCTGATGCATCACACTGACCCAAAATGCAAGACACTGTTCCTTAACTCATCTTCATTTTGACCATTTCAAGAGATTACTTTTTTTTTCTCCATGTGGGATCACCTTACAATTGCAGACTAGGTTTTTAAAATGTCATTATGCATTTCATAACTGCCTTGTTGTTGCCGTTTGGTAGACCGTGGCTTTTCCACTATCAGGCCCGTGTGAGCCTGTGCAGTCCATAAGGCAATTTGACTTATGCACAAAGGCTCTTTAGCCAGCTCATATATTTTCGGTAGAGCCTCAGGTGTGTTGTGGCGGATATTTTTTTAGTGTACCTGTTTATACGGATCCGGTTGGATGTTGCACCTAGTGAATGACCTCGTTAAGATGCTGAAGGATTTATGCATGTGGCAAAGTTGAATAAAGAGTTGACCTTTCGGGGGTGTTAGCACAAAAAGAGCTGAGTATAACAGAAAAGGCTGTTGCAACACGGCTGATGCTCCAATATATATTTATATACGGAAATATATGAGCTGGAAAAAGAGAACTTGTGTACATGAACCAATTTAGAGCCAGTGCCCACTGGGTCTCAATTTCAGGCTTTAATCAAAACACATGCTGTTATAATCCTTATGCTATTGCCAGGTTCAAAATGTAAGAGATGTTATAATCATCAAATATGCACTGTAACAACCAGTTCTCATTCCTTACTTGATGGATCCAACCTTGCACATTTTTATTCAGCACAAATATTTAGCAATTATTTCCATTTTTCATTGTAGTATCATGTTAGTTGGTAGAGAGTGTTTCATGGCACCTGCTTGACACAACTGATCTGGACACAGCTAATCCTGAGCCACCTGAAGCTCAGGTTGTCTCTGTTTGGCCCAAAGGGTTATCCCGAAGGAAACACAAATGGCCCTGGCATGTGCTGACTCACCATCATTTGGTCTGAAAGTGGAAACTGCTGCTATTTTTTTAGGATTACGTTTATACATAGCCTATAGGTCAGGCACAATTATTTGCGTAAAGGTAAAGTCCAGAATTTGGATTGGTACTCGTCAGCTATGAAATGATAGTTCTCCCTGTGTGCTGAAACATTGATTTTTTTTTTTTTGTATTGGTGTGTTGCCTGGTCCGCTATAGGGCTGTGAGGAGCTATTTGCTGAATTTGACAGAAAGTGTATTGGATTAGAATTGCAGACTGCCCCTTCAGTCTTTTAAGTATTCATTCTTAAGGTCAGTAATGTGAAGTGCCCAATTAAGCCCAAAGCCTGAACAAATCATTCTCCTTTGTGGGTCATTCTGTGACAAATCAGATAAGGATTTTTTTCTGCACCATCTGAGATTTTGTTCAAATCTTGACTATGTCATGAATGGGTCCCAAAACCAAGGCCTGTAAAATATTTCTGTTTAAACTCTGTCTTCATATTTGTAAGCCCCCCGGTATTATTTAAGTATGACATTCCCAGATAATGTGTTTTCCAGGCTATCAGAGGCGCTGCAATAACCATTTTCCTGAATTCTGTTTGATTTGAAATGGAATGACCCTAGTCTAAAATGAACCCTGGGGGAATGACTTTTTCCCCCTAACCATTAGTGCTACAAGACCTATCCTGTCATTCAGAAACATAGTAAGGCTTCAGGCTCATATTAAGTCCTTAAAATTCTTTTGTTTACGACGTGCATTCATTACGACTGAAGCGTTGTTGGGCACTGTATTTCTTGCTATCCTGCACTCAACCTATGTGGTCACACAGAGGCTTCATGTAGCTGAAGGTTGGAGGTGCATTACAAGTGTTCCAGATAGCTTCAGTTCTTTGATGGCTTTATGTTTGTCCACAGAAATACTGGCCTTATAGACATAGCCATCTCCAAACCAGTTTTGCCTGATGAGTTTATGACACTAAAGTTAATTGCTGAAGTTCTTTAGAATGTGGCATGTGCTAATTCTGTCGTTAGTCTTTCTTATCGAGGTGTTTATTAAGGTTTACCACAACCGTGCTAAAATGCCTGAGTGTCTGTGGGAAATTATTATTGGCCTTGATGCATTAATGGCATTCAAATAATTTAAAATAGCTAAACCTGTCCAAACACAGGCAGGGTTTGAAGGAGAAGTTACTTCCTGCTTTTTTTTTTTTTAACTTTTGGGTTATAGTTGTAATACTCTAATCTATTTTTTTTGTGTGTGAAGTGAATGCTATGAATTGTGCGTGGATCCCCATGTCATCTGTTGCCTCACTCCAGTATTGTTAAACTCTGTTACTTCCCAGTTCATGTGGGTCACTGTTTACTTGAATATAACTCTCAAGGCAAAATTCCAGACCTCTGCTACAAGCTGCTTTACGAATAGCCTACTGAAAACTTTTTAAGCCCAAACGTTGGGAAACAACTTTGCTCTGGATCCATTTGTCTGGCCAGAACGATTGACAGGTAAAGAACGGGTTAAAAGAAAATATTTTAAGTCCCTTTGGACAAATGCGTCGGTGAAATACAATAACCATATTTTGAGAGAGGATCCCTGTATTGTTATTGCTCTGTCTCGGGCCTTTCACTCTCAGAAATCAAAGGATACTGAAACCTTTTATTTTTCTGCTGGGTCTCTCTGTGAAAGGACTACGTAAAACACTAATAACGCTGGTCTTTGCTCGCCATCCTACCACTAACTATTATTTCAGAGCATATGGTGTCCTGTCTAAGCCGTGTGTTTGGGAGTAGACATTTCATTGCACCTCTCCATCTCTGATTGAAGTTACAGAAATATTCACCCAGCTGTAACTCTTTCCGCTCTTCCCCCACCAGCTTGTGGAAAACCGCCCCAAATTTATAGCAATTTTCAGCCGAGAACCTCCTCAGTCCTGAGAGACCTTTGTTTTTTATTTGATTCATTTTGTGTGTTTGTGTGTGTGCTCATTGTATGCTGGCCCTCTTCTGAAACTGGTCGTGTTAAAACCATTTCTGGCTGTGCAATGCAATCCTCTTAGTCTGGCGTGGTGTTGTTTTGAAATCACAGCGTTACCTTATGTTATGTATGTCAAATCATTTTGTGTCTTTGTGATGTAGCATTGTTCTGAGGTACCTGGTTTTGGGAAAGTCTCTTATTGTGTGCACACTGAGAGTTCCGTTTTCTGTTTGTCTCTCTCAGTTGTGTAAGATAAGGACACCATCTATAATGTCAGAATTCCCCTCATGACTGTAAACAGAACAAGCCAAGGTAAATCTTTTTATATCTCAGCTGATTTGGTCCAGACTTTCAAATCAAAACACCATATATTTATAGTGTGTCTTAACTGTTATATTTAGTTTTAATAATAGTATTGTATTATTGTTCTTATTTAACAATATTAAATTACAAATGCAAAAGGGAGAGCATATCTGTCTGTAATCATTAGTCATTTCAAGAACTCAAAATTCCTACAAATATTTTTTTTACATAATGTATGTACATCAAAAAAAGAATACCCAGGAGGATTATGATGACTTGTAGTTAAAAAAAAAAGTTTTTCATGTTTTTCATTTATGTTAGCATGACTTGGCATCCAAATGAAACTTTGAATGTTGGCATCATGTTACCCTAATATTAAAGAAAACAAGTTTCTAGTAATCTAGAAAGATAGTTTGTTGAATCACAGACTCACAGAATTGTGCTAAATCCATTGCATCATCCATTTCTATGTTACATACAGTAGGTTTAGAACCTGATTATAAATACAACAAGCAGCATGTTGGGCTATACATCAAAATACTGTAATATAGTAATGTGCTGCTTACTAGTGGGTTTAATGGTGACCTTGATAAAGAACACACCCAGAAGTATCGCTAACATCTAGAACATTCCTCTTTTTTTAAGCAAGTGTTAATATAATGAAGCGCCTGCCTGTCTCTTCCATTCACCGATTGTGAAGTTTACCCACAGCATCAGTAGACTAGACAAGACTAGACTGTGCCACCCATTGTGTCTGCCAACCGCACACAGTGGTGGGACGTGTGATTCATGTTGATACTGTGCCAGTGGCTGATGCCCTGTGGTGGTAGGGGTAGGGGGGGGGGGGTGGTGGTGGTGGCAGGGGGGCATGCCGGCATGCCACAGTCCCCACTTGGAGGGACATCAGTTCCACTGCGCTTTGTAGGTGACGGGCCCACGCTGGTTCTGGATCAGGTCGGCGCCCTCGATGAGACGCTTCATCATGGAGGCGCACGTGATGAGCATGTGGCCGGCGGTCTGGAGGAGCATGGAGCCCATCCGGAGGGTCTCCCTGAGAAAATGACCACTCGATCAGACCACAACATCAAACTGACATTTAGACACAGACGGTTTGTAAAGTAACTAGACAATCTTTGGTTTAGACTCTAGAATCATGTTGGGTTGTGTGTATTTCATGGGTGGTGCTGTGTGGAACTACAACAAGTAATATGCCATTCTAAGCTTCTGTTTTGCATTAACAAACACGGATGTTGTTGGACCGATGTTGTTGGAAGGAAGTGTAACCGTCAAACTTGGCAATGTTTGATCCTATTCCTTTGCTGTATGCCCATTCAGCCCTTGACTCACCTCAGAATTTTCTTGGGACCTAGCATCTGGAAGTCCGCTCCGACCGAGTACATGCCTTGGAACGTGGCCATGACGCTGAGCGAGCCGAACAGGTCCTGTGGGCTGAGGCGGTAGAAGTCCAGGACGACGCGGGCGATGCCCTGGCCCGTCTTGGGTTTGCTCTCAGATGGCTTGACCCCACTGTTCCTCGGAAGAGTCTGAAAAGTGGTGTTACTTTGTGTTAGCACTACTTCAAGATGACCCCAATTACAGTGTCACATAATTATACTGTAATTGCTGCTTGTGTGCGTATCCTCTGTCTGGTTCCATTATGTGGTAAACCACATGATTACACACTGGGATATGGAGTAAGGGACTTACTGTAGATTTGCACTGCATCAAGATAGACACATTATCCCAATTATATTTACATGATGCCTGCTTTTACCAAATATTCATGAATTGATAATACATAGTAAACACATGATTACACAGATTTCTCAGTACTCTGATGCCTTTGTAGGAGAGCAAACACATTGCAGAAGTCAGAAAGCATCTCTCTGTAGTATAGTGCAATATGTAGTTACTTCACATATTGCACACTAGTTTGTATGTAAATGTGGTACATGTGCGTTGCAGACACGTACAATGTGGGCTGCCCAAGTCTGCCCGGGCTCCAGGCCCATGAACACGGTGTTGTCCGGCAGGGCGGTCAGGAACTCCTCCGAGTCCACCTCGGTTCCATCCTCATCACACACTAGCGCTAAGAGAGAGGACAGCGCCAGCACCTCGGCCACCTATAGCACAGAGTCGAGAAGGCCCGTCGTCAAATACTGTGTTTAGGATGAACAGTGGCCTGCCTTGTAGAGATTGCCCACTGTGGGCCTCTGATGAGTGTTCAAGTTCAAGTTGTTTATTGTCACATATACAGTACTTTGCAGTATAATGAAATGTGCCACAGTTGCAATAAGGAGGGGTAAATAAACAGTAGGTGTCTGCTGTGTCGGCCTTTCATCAGTCGACACTAACGGGTTACAGTCAAGACTCTTTTTGTCCTTGTTGGTGGAAAGATTTCTCTTAATACTCTTCGCTCTTGTGATAGTTTTTGAGATTTTCAAAAAGCGTATGAAGACTCATCTGGTAACCTTGTATTTAACAAATGAATCATTACAATCACATTTGTATATGTTTATGATTACTGTTCTTATGACGATTTGCTATTATTCTGTTAAACTATCACTACTATTTCTATGATGTAGCCTATGACTAACCTGTTAATTTCAATGATAATCTTTATTGTTATTATTGTACGTAGTTTTGGATAAAAATGTGTGCTAAGAACCAGAACATGGAATATGTGCGTGCGTGCATGCGGGATTGTATCTATGCCAGTGGATGTATGGGCAGTAGCAACGAATGTGAGCTCATTAGTGACTTTACAGTGTAGTGCTCCTTAAAAACACTGTGTAGGCCAGCCTTCTCGTCAGATGTTTGGTCGTTCAGCATTAATGATCTGAACTTGCATACAAATTTGACCTGCAGATGTCCATCTAGCAAACATTTACAGTTCTTTCCCTTCTGATTTCTCACCTTCTCCATCAGCTCCTGCAAAGTCGCCGCGGTGATACCTTTCCTAATTCTACGGTCATGGGAGGTCACCTTGAATGGCCGCTGTGGAGGCGAGTACACCATACGAGAGACGGACCTGAGGGAGACAGAACCCAAACGTCAGACTGAATCACTGAATCCGGAAGGAGAGAAAGAGAGAGAGGGAGATAGAGAGACTGTGTAAGTGTCAGTGGCTATGTGTTCAATTGGAGTCATTCCTGAGTAAATTACACAGAAGTACTTAAAATCAATCCATGAAGACCTCAAGACTAAATTTAAGACTGGCTAGGATTATTATCAAAGTTTTTTTGAATTGATAAATGATTGAATTGTAATGCTTTGGAATTTTGCAATAGACTAGCACAGTACATTATATTGCTGTTATGGCATCATATTGATATGATATGATATGAGTTATTACGCAAGGCAGTATGCTGAGAAATGAGAACCTAAGATTATCCAGACGAAAAAAAAAAAACATAATGGAAACACACTATGAAGTCAGTACAGTAATTTCCTGTGTATTAGCCACATTGTGTATAAGTCGCAGAACAGTGTTTTATGGCAGTTAAAAGTAACAAAACCATATTAATAATAACTGCATGTATTAACCTCATAGCTGAAGACATTTTGCAAAATATATGTACAGTGAGGAGAAAATGTATTTGATACCATGCTAAAGTTGCCTAAAAAGACGAATATAAAATCGTCATTTGACAATTGATCTTAATGTCTTAATTCAAAAATTGAGTAAAAATAAAACCGCTAAGTACGCCAATTTTCTTTGTGATGGAAGAATGTTTCGTAAATAAATAAATGTTCTTCCTAAATGCTAGGGGGAAGTAAGTATTTGACCCCCAATGTAACCCTATGGGAATTCAACACATAGGGTTAACATAGGGGCGGGCAGATTTTTATTTTTTAAGGCCAGCTATTTTATGGATTCAGGATATTATGCATCCTGATAAAGTTCCCTTGGCCGTTGGAATTAAGATAGCCCCACATCATTACATACCCTTTACCATAGCTAGAGATTGGCATGGTGCTTTTTCCAGTAGGCCTATTAGCCTGTTTGATGCTCATTGAGCTCAATGCAAATCAAACAGGCTAATAGGCCTACTGGAAAAAGCACCATGCCAATCTCTAGCTATGGTGAAGGGTATGTGATGATGTGGGGCTATTTTAATTTCAAAGGCCAAGGGAAATTTATCGGGATGCATAATATCCTAGATCCATGAAATAGCTGGCCTTTAAAAATAAAAATCTGCCTGCCCCTATGTTAACCCTATGTGTTAAATTCCCATAGGGTTACATAGGGGGTCAAATACTTCCTTCCCCTAGCATTTAAGGAAAACATTTATCTATTTACGATACATTCTTCAATCACAAAGAAAATTGGTGTCCTTGGCGGTTTGATTTGTACTAATTTTTTGAGTTAAGGCATTAAGATCAATTGTCAAATGATGATTTTATATTCCTGTTTTAGCAGGGTATCAAATACATGTGCTCCTCACTGTATAAGCCGCAGCTAATAGTTGGGAAATTACAGTAAGAAGGCCAGGAATGTACATGAGTCATGACAATAAAAATATCATTAGGCAACAAATCGAAATAGATCTGATTGATTGATTGATTGATTGAAGGTGTTCTGGTGAAAAGAGCAGTATTATTTCTAGAGGCAGTAATAGTAGTATACTTGAATGTGGAATCAAAAGTAAAATAATAATAAAAAAAGACAATGCCGTATAACAACATTTGCTAAAAATGGTTGTTGTAGCCCATATACACAACCCCTACAAACATCTTTGCTTATTCTCTGTAAGCTATAGGCCTACTTACTTTAATAGTGATGATGTCGTTTCCATGTTCCCTTAATTATTTAGTCTTTCTGTTGTTACTTTCCCACTGTTTCCCTTCAAAGTAGATTGTTTTTGAACAGCGAGCGTCCTGAAGCTGATCAGAGATGTTTGGACTGTTGTACTAATTGTACTTTGGAAGAGCTGGGGTGATAACGCAAAGATAGATGTCAGCGGCCAAAGTTCAATGGTGTGTAATGCCAATGACAGAGTATGAGTGTGTGTGTGGGAGGGAGAGATTTCATAGGTGGTGAAGGAAGATAAGCCAAATGTGAGTCGGCCAAGTGACCTCACCTACCCCATTCTCAAGCATCCCTGAAATCACACAGAAATAGCCTAGAAATGACTCATAGGCATTACGTTGGTTCCCCAAGCCAGCTGGCCAATGTTTTCCAACCAACTGACACCATGATATAGCCTACCAAGATGTATAGAAGTGAACTTAACTTTCAACCTAAAGATAAAGCCAGGATCAAAATAACTGACCTTGACAGACCCTAACAGGCCTGAGAATGCTTCTCTGATCTCTGATAGGCCAACATTCTCTTTGCCCCACTCCAGTGTTTTCCCACAGATTGGCTTCGCTATGATATTACAATATGTTAGATTTGTTTATTCATTTAGACTTAAATACTTACACCCGTATAGCCTATCTGCTTTACTTTCCTATTGTGTTCATTTTATGTTCATCAGTTTTGTGTTCCTGGTCAAAAATGACTCTCGTTATAACTGATTGTAAATCCATAATCATATGTTGAACTGAACAATATTGTAAAAGTAATGTTGTTGCTGCTGAAGTGAGTCGTGCTAGTTAATGATAATAGAATGGACCAGACACAGAGCAGAGATAGTAGCGCTCTCTCAGTTAGCAGCCTACGGTGCCTATTGCATATAGCGGTCATGCTGGCCATAGCCTACTAGGAGCACATGCTAATATAATGGAGATCAGTCGCTGCCACGATGCCAGACATTTAAAAAGTGCTAATGCAACAATGGCCTGTTTGGGTGCTGTAGCCCCTCTTTATTTTCGGCAGAGAAATATTTTAAAAGGAAGTGTTCGGGTAGGTGTGTGCGTAGAGTGAAACTTAACTTGTCCAACAACAGGTGATGAACGTGAGCTAGTTAGCCATCTCCGAGGTTATTTTCAGGGTTTGTCTGTTAGCAAGATAACTCAAAAAGTTATTTCGATGACATTCTCTGGAAAGGTCTGAAATGACCCAAGGAAGAAAAGATTCAATTGTGGGAATGATCCGAATCACCGTCTGGGTCCAATTGTGCGTTCGGAGTGCTTTTGAATCTGACCCCTTCATTTTTCTTAATGCATATTTTTGTGTTCAGGTGCTCAGTGACAAATAAGGACAACTAATTTTTTTCGGAGAGAAAATATGTCATTTTCATGTTAATAATGAACTTTGGTGAGGCCAGCATCAACTGGTTCTGCAGCATGGTTGACCCAGAGCCATATAATCTCTCTTCATCTCTTTATATGGCTCTGGGTTGACCTGCAGACGAACTTCACATCAAAAGAAGGTCGCGTGTATGGTCGCGTGGCGTCTCTGTGACGTACTTATTATAGAAGAATTCCATAATTCCAAAAGATTTTTTGGTTCTTGAAGTTGACCTTGTACTAGGCTACACTAAATAATCTTTGGGCTACACTGTCGAAAACGTTCAAAGCATTCAACAGAATGTAATTAGGTAAGCAATATAAGCAATTCTGTTTTGTCTTTGTTTTCCCGAGCAACATTTTTTAACTCATCATTTTCATTGTTGATACTTGACATATTCATATGATGACTGTTAGGCGTAGGCCCACTAGCTATTTTATTTCAAAAAGGCCTAGGCTACACAGGGAAGATGTATTCCACAAATGATTACTTCTCTTTCAGGCTTGGTAGCCTACAACCAATTCATCCTGTAAATTAAACGATCGGATTTAAGATGACAGTAAGAAGACGCTCGATAGGTCAGCAGGTATGTCTCTGCACATTTCATATCAACAAACTAGTCTAGACTTTATATATACTATAAATAGTCTATTATTTGCTCAACCGGAAATAACAATAACATATGACACATCTCTTCTTAATCCTGCAGAGAGAGTATGACTCAGAAAGACGGTGGGATATCTTAGGAGATGAGGATAGTGGGGACATACTATGCATGAAGGAGATCACTCAGTGTAAGGTAGGCCTAATGCTTTGCTGGTGAAGTTCATGACTTTTGTTACTTTAGCATGCAATATGTAAAATTAATTAGGCCTAAAACTTATGTCACTGTCACGCCAAACAGTCTTTTAAAGAGACTATGTCGGCTCTGACTTCATAGAGTGCCTACATCAGGCCAATTTAAATCTATCCAATAGATTGGTCGAAAACCCTGCTTGGCAGGTTTTGATCACAGATCTAAATTCGAGTGTAAAAGCATTCTCCAATCTACTACCATGTTAAGAGTTAATTTGTTGACAAGGGTAAAATCATCCTTTTGCAAAGTCAAAGTAACTACCACTAGCCATACATCACCTTTCAAAAGACCATATTATGTGAAGGTCACTTGCTCTATTCCTCTCTCCGTCCTCCCAGCAAGATGACTTCGACACAGAGAACTTTGTCTCTGAGGTGCTCGTGGGAGCCTTGCTGGAGCATTTCCTGTTTAAGTGCCTCATCCTCTTTGTCATCATCAGCAACGCCATCATCATCTCGATTCAGACGTCCAATCCCGTTTTCACCAAGGTTAGTGTCAAAGAGGCCTTTTCTGTACAGCAAGACATACCAGAATACATCGTCATTATATTTGTAAAATGAAGCCTTTTGCTTCTGACAATTTTGTTGCAGAAATATGAAATTGCATTCAGTGTATGTGAACACATAATCCTCAGCGCTTTCACCTGGGAGATCCTGGTCAAGTGGTTCTATGGCTTTGCCGTTTTCTGGAGGGTACTGCACATATTTATATTCAAATCACTGAGAATATATATATATTTTCATGAGCAATTACGCTGCTTGAAATATGCCTTTGCAAAGTAAATGTACACACTACAATAAAAATAAATCCTCTGTCATTTCAGAATGGCTGGAACATACTGGATTGCGTCGTAACAACAGCTCTGTTACTGGGACCTAGAATCTTTCCACAAGGGAGAAGTGTCTTCAAGGTCATGAGGTAATAACCGTTAACAGTTGTTCTTCATAGAGTAGTGACTGTTGTCTTCTCTATGCAGAAGAATAGGCAGATTCTCAGCATTACCAGATTGTAAAATAATGGCGGAAGTTGTTTGATACTCTAAGGGGTGTCTCTCATTCGTCTTTTATATATCCTCCCTTCCTGCCTCGGTCCTTACTGATCTAGATACAGAATAATGGGGCGGCAACAATGGGATAGTCTATCCAGTGCTAGTTATAGATCAGTGGGAACGAGTCTGGAGGACCAGCATGGAGGATCGAGGAGGGATGTTGAGAGAGGCCCTAAGTATATGTTACCCAAGCTACGTTGCTTTCCAGGGTGCTCCGTGTGGTCCGAAGCGTCAGCAACTTCGCCAGCATGCGCGGCGTGGCCAGGATGATGCAGGTCATCTGGCAATCTCTCCCCGACTTGGCCAACATCTTCTTGCTCCTCATCGTTATCATGATGGTACGCCTCTTCTATATGCTAAATCATGCCCATTCATCTATTACTCTGTAAGAACCATCCATTCTATCTCACATGGTCACATTATTGCTGTGACTTTTATCATGGGCACCGCAGGGTGTTAGAGCATAGTAGCTGTTATAGGCACATACACACAGTCATTGTAATAGTGACGTGACTTGGAGTTTGTGCATACATGGTTATGTTTGGTGCAGTGTTATGACTTGCATTTACTGTGTTGGGCTGTGGTGCAGGTCTTTGCTGTGTTTGGAGTCACTTTGTTCAGCACTAGTGTGCCGTCGGCGTTTGGTGACCTCACGTCGTCCCTCTACACCCTATTTATCTGCATCACTCAAGACGGATGGATGGACATTTACGAAAGATTCAAAGAGTGAGTATCAGCACAGCAAAAGCACGTGTGGTTTCACAAGATACTGATAGTATTAATCAGAAGCGTTTATGTGTAAACCTTCAACAACACACCATTAGGTACGAATTTCTAAAAAAAAAAGTTGTTTTATGATAGAGGCTTCTTTTTTTTATTAAGCTACCGGTAGGTTGTAGACACATAAGACATAAACAAACATGGAGACATAAACAAAAGAAAAACACTTATCAGAACGAAAAGCACAAACATGGGACAATGCCCAATAGCTAGGCCCTTACGTACCCATACACTGACCGAGACCATGTGCCCTCTCACGGCAGAGGCCCATCTCCCGAATGAAGCGCCCAATACTCTTATATACTATTGGCGCGGACCAAACACAGCAAACAATCAATCAGCGCAACCCCATATCCTCATAGGCTAGATACTATAGGAGCGCACCACATTACTTGACCACATTCCTGTGCAATCCTTGGCTACAGTCCCCCAAAATAACAAATAAAACAAAACTACAGAAACACCCCTGTCTCTATGAGCGCTTCCCTTATGGGAGCGCGCCCCGTCCCTTTAACTGGGTCTCACCTCCGACACTCTTGTCGCACCCCGGAAGACAGGTAGACATCAGGTAAGGTGAACAACATGCAATACAAGACACAATACACAGACAAACATTGGCACAGTCGCAGCAGTTTCATTTAAGATGTTAACTTGTGCGCACACGAAACCCGCCACAACTACCCCGACATTATGCCTTGCATCCGCCGCTAATAGCCATGTTTAGCGCACGGCCTAACCACTCTGCCTTCGCATCATCCAACGACATAATACATAGTTATTCTTTACTTATCAACATATGCATTTCAACATTTATTTTCTTTATCTCCTGTATGTGTGAACTGTATGTAATGTCTGTTCAAGGGCAAACTCCGTTCCCATTGTTCTTACTGGCGGGAATGCGCCCGCTTGCGTGACAGACGCGGTGCGCTCTGTCACAAGGCCATTCAGCTTTTTTGACCTCTGGTTTGTATGTGTAGGAATTCTCTATTTACCTTTGATTGCCTGTTGCATTTCCAGGGTTGGAGCATCACAGCTGTACGGCGCTTCGGTGTACTTCTTCATCTTCCTCACCATCGGCGCCTTCATCTTTGGCAACCTCTTTGGTGCCGTGGTGACCACCAACTTAGAGATGTCCATGACGGACATGGATGAAAAAGGCGGCGATAACCCTTTGATGGTGAGTCACACATCCTGAACCAGACATCAGGCCTTGTATTTGATATGTAAATCAGGAGATGACAACAAGGCCATATTACGCAATGCAGTGCATTGTAATGCAGCAAATGTAAAGAAGTAGCTCTGAGATATATCGTATTTTTAGCTAGGCTCCTGGACACGAATGAAGGGTGTCTAAAGCTGTATACAAACTTAGGGCTGTATAAGGCCATATAACTTCAGTTTGTTTTTTTCAAATTAACAAGCAAACATTGAGGTCTGAATGTATATTGAGATGTTACAAAAGCAATTTAGAAGTGGCATACATACTACAAAAGACATGGCATACACACAGCATTGAGCTACTTCCTAAAAAAAAAATCCTACGGATATTTTCACTGAGGTTTTCCTTTAGCCTTGGACAGGACTTAATACATGGACGGGGAAAGATCCTTTATGTTTTGTTCTCTTTCGGCCTTCACCTATTTGACCCATGCCACTGCGAAAACAGATCACGCCTGAGGATAATACGCAAATGATGGGCAACACCATGGTCCATGTGGAGGAGGTGGTGACCAAGACCAAAATGACCAAGAGGCAGAAGCCATGGAAAGGCACTTACGTGGAGAGCCTGAGGTTGGAGACATTCGAGGAGCTGATCCTTGTCCTGTCCACCATGCAGACCAATTTGAAGGAGTACAAGTCAATCCGTAACAAGCTGGACAAGTAGGTTGACCCTGCATGTGATTTTGCATTATTTTCCCAGACATACAAAGGAAAGTATTAAATGCCTTGTGATAAAGGTAGGAGAGTTTCCACATCAAGATGAAATTGAATGTAGTCTCATGTGAGTTGAATGCAGTGATCTGTTTTCTTGGTTTCGAAAATTGGCACCAATTAGAAAAGAAAAAAAAAACATTCCGTGCCTGAGCAACAAAATGAAGGTTTTGGAGTGGCCTAATCAAAGTCCTGACATGAATCTGAGATGCTCTGGTGGCATAACCTTAAACAGGCAGTTCATGCGCAAACACTTTTTCACAGCACTGTATGTGGGAAGGCTATATTTGCATAGCCTAGTAATTTCTATTTATACTATTTATTACTAGTCATACTATTTCAATGATTCATTCCTGGCCATTGGCTGTAGGATTGTGGAGGAGGTGCACAGCCTCCCCTTCAACAGGGAACAGGAAAACGCTGTGATCATGCGTGACCAAAGGGCTGCAATGCTGAAAAACACCATCCTGAAGGATGACATTGCCATGGGACGCACTGGAGACATGCTGTCCACACTAATGACCCTGGAGAAGGTACAGTAGGAGAGACTGTGGGAGTAATTTACTGTATATGCAGGGCTGCCTAAATAGTATTTTCATAACTGATTTGCCAAAATCATTTTGATGGCACATAACCTCATACGATAACATGACAAACAGCACTTATGCTGTTGTCTGAGCGGCCCTCTATAGTAGGGTGACCAGACGTCCCCGTTTTTGGTTGCCTGTCCCCGGGAAAATACAGAAAAACTATGTCCCCGTTTTTTGAAGATTTTATTTCAATCTGATTGACGGTCAAACTGAAAATGTCTCCGTTTTTCCCTACATTTTTGGGATTATGTCCCTGGTTTTGGTCTCGGTCTCAGACATCTGGTCACCTTACTCTATAGGCGATCACCGACCTAGCAACTCTCTGTGTTCGGGTAGGCCTGGGATAACCTAGTGTGCAGTATACAGCAAACACATGGCTCACATGAAATATTTGAGTAAAAACAGTTGAATCAATATCAAGTGTGTGTGTGTGTGACTATTGCATTCGGAAATCCCATTTTGGGTGTTTATCTATCTGGACAATGCATGACTGCAAATATACTGCACTCTCCAGTTTTCTTATTCTTGGTGTTGCTGACAAAAATCTCAGATGTCCACATGATCTGTTTTTTTTTGTGTGTGCTCTCTATTCACAGGCTCATGTTATTAACTCAGGTACAGACTCCCCGGCTTTGTTCCAGAAGGGTCTACGCCATGAAGCTATGCGGCGAATGTCTGTGTCCAATGACAAAAAACAAGAAACAGCTGAAAGCAGCACCAAGCACAAATAAGGCATTGCTGCACAATGTACTTCTTCACCAAAAGCAAAAATGAATAAATGAATACTGTAGCAAGAGATATCTACTAGGGTTAACAATACACGTCTGTAATTACGTTAAATGATGAAAAACTAAATACACTCCTTGAAAATGTTAATGTGGATCTAATGTTATTGGTATTGCCATTATTGGTTGAGGGTTAAGGGGCCACAATGAACTATTTGCATTTCAATCTGTCTATGTTGGGCTTTTCAAACACTGTTAGGGCCTTGTCATGGTATAATAATAATAATAATAATAATAATAATAAGAAGAAGATAATGATAATGATTTTAATAATTACTAGCAATTTGGAAATGTTGTAAAAATCTTTGTGATCAACTGACACTGCCGTTTTCTAGTGAGGAATGGGATCAACACATTTCCCTCTTGGAGAAAAGTGATTGAGGAAAGCATGTTTTACAGCTCAAATCAGCTAACTATGAATTAATGGATGGATACAGAACTCAAATGATAGTATGGCCACTACGATATTGTGTTAGGCCCCTTTTGTTCACCAGCAGGACACCTGGCTGCAGTCTGACTGACACCGACAGGACTTTTATCGTGAAATGTTGTAAAAGATTTCCCGGAAGTCTAATTTACCGGAACTGATGTTTCCCGGTAAATTTGGACATGTTTTTCTAGCGCGCAAATAGGTGGCAGGAACGGTCTGTATTCCCCTGAAAAAGTTGTTGATAAACAAAAGTACAAGTTCCAGAACCAGCAACTGTAAACGACCGGGCTAATGTTATTCTACTTTTGGCGCATTAGCTTGGTATAAATAGCTATATGTTAGGCTATTTGTGCAAGAGTATCAAGACGAAAACAACCCAGGACCGATGATGATGGACACCGAGGGTAGGCTACGCATCAACATTTCCTTCGTCTGCATATTGTCTTGTAAATAAGCAAACCGATTTATTAGGATTCTTTGCCACACCTGATAGAATAACGTTACATTGTCGTGATGTTCATGCAGTGACCTAAACTTTGCACGGACTAGCATACGTTTGTTTGCTACTGTGTCTGTTCCAGCTAAATCAACAAAGTTTACGGCAGTTAGACGCTGACTTAGCTCACTTCGTAGTGTTTTTCAACCTTTTTTGAGCCAAGGCACACCTTTTTCCTTGAAAAAATGCTGAGGCACACCACCAGCCGAAAATGTTAAATAAAATCAAATTTTATGGAAAATGAAATTAAATAAAGATCTGTAGCCCGCATTAATGATTTCAAGTCATTCTTGTCAAAGTGTCTTGAATAGGAATCAAATGAACACAAAGAAAATTTGTGTTGAATAGGAATCAAATGAACACAAAGAAAATTATTTCTATTCACTCTTTTTTAGACCACTTAGGTGAAATTGGATAATTTCCCACGGCACACCTAACAATGTGCCACGGCACACTAGTGTGCCACGGCACAGTGGTTGAAAAACACTGTTATACAATCATTTAACACACATTGTCACGGGGTTAATTCTGAGATGTTGACGAATAACTCCAATGTTGTCAGTGGTAGCCTAATAATCCATTGCTGTTTTGACCAAAGATCTCATAGGGCGCTACGCCACTTGATATGTTGTCAGCTCAGCTGTACATCGCCCCGTTGTCCAAATCATCAGTGTTGTGGCGGCTTCAGCCCACTACTAGACCGATCACTTCGCCTTTTGCCTGCCTGGTTCCCTGATGGATGTGCCTCCTCATAGGTTCATCTGTCCCCGTCCTGTCCCTTTGTTATCTGGCCCCACCTTTACGCCTGATGTCGGCTGCGATGTGGAAGGCGATGTTACAGCAGGACGTGAGCCAGTATGGGAGGCTGGAGGAGTTTATAACGTCTACCTGTCAAAGTGTTCCCGGGCTGCTGGACTATAGACACTATGTCAAGCTAGTATTGGGCCTGAGGTCTCGGGTAAGGCACCTTGTGTATGGGTGTGTTTTGGCCTAGTGCCAAGGATGTGAGTTCAGGACTGTGGTATTGTTTTATTGTAAGAATATTATCTGTCATAATATGTTCAATGTATCTCTCGTCAGAGTGCAATGGGTAGCAGAGTCGTTTTCTAAAATATTTTCTTTCGGTCTCTAGTTGATTTTGGAATTGTGCCGGAACCCTGAAGCCCTTGCTAAAACAGCCATCCTCACGCATCTAGAAAAGCTACCAGCCCTGGTCCAGTCTGCCCCCAATAGGCCGGTGAGTTGCATGCCAGGCTGGTAGCATTTTCCCAATGCATGCTTGAATCAATATACCGAGGCCAAAGCCTTTATGTTCATGTACATATATTCCGAATTTTTTTTGTGCCTCCTTTTAGAAAAGTGATTTGAAAGTTGAAATGACATTAAGCAACTTCGAGAACTTAGTCCAGACCCTCCTTGATGACCCTGAAGAGAGAGAGCTCTTTTTCCAGGTGAGACAAGAAGTCTCTTCCAGTGAAAATGATTAACTTCCCACTGTCGCATGCCAAAAGTTTTTTTTAAATAATTTTTTTATAATCTTTTTTGCATCAATTCTTGCACTTGTAGGAAGAGTTTCCCGAACAGTATGGCGCACAATACGACCGAGCCCTGGAGAAACTTATGTGGGAGTTCTTGAGCAGATTGGACCAATTATTACCAGTTCCAGATTTGGCACAGGTATCATGCATACTCAGGAGCTTTTGTCATCTGTCATTCAAAGTGCAGAACACACCTCAGGTAATAATTAGCTTGAGCAAAAATAGGGATGCACGATATTGGATTTCTGCAAAAAATTCCATATGCTGATATTTTCAAGCTCATTTTGGCCGATACAAATTAAACAAACTAATCCTGCAGTTTAGTTTTTAAAAATCCTTCAAGAGTGACAGTCTTGTGTACTAGAATTAGCCTATTACTCTCATTGTGTTGTGCTAGTCGTTGCAGATACGGACATGATATTTAATGTTTATTCATTTTACCCTGAATATATACATTAAGAAATAAGCAAATCATTGCAACGTGGCGTAGATGTCAAATATGCAATTTGACATGACATGTTCAAGTTATCTGCCTACATTAGCAGTTATCTGCTGATACTGATGTCCTATTGAGATTATCATGAGTCCCTGTGCAAAAATGATCTAAAGTTAAAGAGTATTTTTTCATCGCATCAACAAATAAAATACATGAGGCAGTTTTGGATTGATGTGTGTCCATGTAGCATTAGTTGTGTAGTGTGTTTTGCTTTGAAATTGTTCCGTTAAAGAGCCTTTGTGCCTGCTCGCCTTATAAAGCCTCAGGAAAGTGCCTGCCTCAGAGATTGCTCTGTGTTGCGTGTCTCAGACAGTGTCGTGGCTGGCCAATGCCCCAGCGGTCCTGGACGAGTGCGCCAAGTCCGCCACTCCGCCTCAGCTCCTCAGAAACCTGCTGCAGCACGAGCTGGTCCTCGGCCACGCTGGCCCAGGAGGTAGGTGCCCCTATTGCCTGTGTGTCTGCACTGCACAAGCCCACCATTTACCGCTGCTTCTCCACAGTCTAGGATGTTTAGTCTGTGGATATGGCTGTGTTGAGAAATAATGTTTTTATCTGATGATTACGGTATTAAACGTGTAACGTCAAAGACTGTGAAATGGTTTATGAATTGTCTTTTGATTGGTCTTACTTACCAGCTTTTGGGTTTTGCTTCACTTTTCCTGTAAATGACAAACTTGTTGTTGTTGTTGTTGTTGTTGTTGTTTTTGTTAGTGTCCATACCTCCCCGCTCAGGAGATGATGTCTGCTCAACGTCCCTCCCTCCCTCTGGCCGTATCCAAGAAACGCATCAGCCGGGATCTGACCCGACCGCTGGCAGTTCGGTTCCATCGCTGCCAAAGTCCGATCCACAACAACAGAGGCAAACGGGTTCGCCCATCGACCCCGTGATTGGCTCCATATCGCTGATGGACATCCAGTCAGCTGTAGCATGCGCCGGGATCGGAGAGAAGAGTCCTCGACCTGACCTCACCTCGCAACAACCTGACCATTGTGATGTGGAACCTGACGCACCAGCTCAAGACTTCACGAAAATCAGGCAGAAAGCTCATTCAGCACCTGCCGAGGCTGCTGGGGAAGAGGAGGAACATGTCAAGAGCGAGAAGGAGCCAATCAGGCTCCATGATGAGGGCGAGGACAAGGACAAGGGTAAAGTGCCCAGGAAGAGGGGAAGGCCACCCAAGAGAAAGGGGCGGATAGCCCAAACTGACGGGGCAGCGATGGAGGGGACAGAGATGCAGGGGCAGAAGAACGTGACAAGCGACCCCACGAGCGCCAGCGCGACGGCCCGAGAAGAGGACGGAGCGTCTCCACGGCCCTCCCGTTTGAAGCGACAGCCGAGAGTGGTCCTCCGGCGACTGCACAAGACGAGGGTCACCAGGGTCACGAGGCAGAGAGACGTCGGGGCCGCGGACATCGCACAGAAAAGGGACGACTTGGCGGACGCGCTGGCCTCCTGCGCGAGACGCCGGCTGACGGTGGTCGTCCAGCGGCTAGACATGTCGTCCCCTGCCGTTCAGGCACTCTTAAAGCGACCTCCGGTAGCTACGCCTGAACGCCAAACGAGGAGTCCGTCCACAAAAAAAAAAGGACTATTGACTGTGGGGAAGACGAAGAGAAAGGCGAAGAGACTGGGCCGCCCGCCATCTTCCAAAAAGACATTGCTGGACTCTAAAGAAAATAAAGAGTAAGGCTGGAGTTGTGTCTTAACATAAGGCTTTGGCAGTGAGCACGGAGTGTTGTCAAATCCTGCTCTTGCTTTTCTTGTTGCACGACATTAGGGATTTACATTGAGGAGAGTGTTTTGTAATGAAGGTTCCAAATTACACTTCAGAAGATGCCTTTGAGCCAATACATAAACAAACTGATCATGAGGTTTCCCCGGACACCAATAGTGAAAATGATTATAAGATATATTAGAGAAATTATGGTTTCTGTTTTAAAAACAGAGTAAAATATTACAGTATGATAGGATATCATGGTAGGGTATAAAAAGCTGTATTTGTACATGTTTTAATTAATTCTCCAACTGCTGTATGTTGAGGCTTATATCATCTAATGTAACATGTATTAGCATGTTTGAGAGAGGACCAAAACCAGGCATTGCTGTGGATTACCAGGTGCAAGATAGAGACATGTGATACTACATCCATGTGATGGGCAACCACTGAACCAACTGTTTGAGGGATAAATTTTTTACCGATTTAGATCGACACCAATATTTTTAAAGTGTATGTTTCAATAGGCACAGAAAAGATCCGCGTTAACCCTCTCTGGCTACAAGTCTTTTAATGTAATTCATGTAACTTGTCTGAAGTGATATGCCAATAAATGGGTTATTTTGTAATCCCCAGGAACATTGAAGGACTCCAAATATTTTCCCAAAGGACAAATAGCCCAGGTGACCATTCACTCTGCAGTTATACTTCTTCCTTCCTGACATCTGATGTGCACTTAAAATGGCAAACATAGGCGAACAGGTTTCAGTTAGTCTGAGTCTGGCTCAGGAAGTTCTCTGTGAACATATGGTGAAGCTGGACGCATACATGTTTGTCTTGCTGCATAAATGATGTGCCATTTAGTATGAGGACTCAACGCCTTGGTGGTTTTACCACCATTTGAGTTAGTTTGAGAAAGCTTCCTCTTTCTTGAGGTTGTACATTTAGTTTATTTTTTTAGTAGGATGTAATACTCAGGGGGCCCCAGGCCATCTGTTGGGGATCTGCTCAGCTTGTGTTGTTGCAAGATTGTAAGGTTATTTTAGAACTGTTGTTTAGCTAAGCTATGTAGCCAGTGCAGCTACAAAGAGGCAAATATGCCCTCTGTAGAAGGACAATCAATCCAGATCTGAGTAATGCCTTACACTGCCCACCAACCTTAACTGAAACTCTCCCCTCCCTTTTCGTAGTTAGGGCACTGGCAGGTGCTGAATCTGGAGAGGAAATGGTCGCTGACTCAGAGGATGAATCCCCAAACAGATTCACGGTAATGGAAAAACTAAGCAGATATGACCTGATATAAGTGCAACCGTGAACATAATCCATTATCTCAGTGATTCAGAGACAGTGCTACACGTTCATTTTACAGCTTTACCACGTATTACCTGATGACTAGTCCATCAACCTGATCATTGTTACTTCCTGACTGTTTTCATGTGTGTTGTTTTTCAGCTGTTCCTGAAGCGTTACTACAAGACCAAGCACAACACCTTCGTGCCAACGCTAGAGGAGTTTGTGATGCCGCGTCACCGTGACCGGTCTCCTGGCACAGGACAAAGGCAGTGACCCGTAGGCCTACAGGAAGGATCACTATTCCCTCTGCAGATGGACACGGATGATTATGCTCTCTTATCACTAAGCAGCATTAACCGGAAGAGCTGGGTCTCAGGGCTCTCATGGCTAAGGACTGATGGCTGGCTGTTCTTTTTTAATATATGCATTATGCAATTGTGCTTTTTACGGAGCCCTTGAAGGACAATGGTGGGAATTATATTTTAGAGGTGCTTTTGCCTTCCCTCGCAATATTTTTTGGAACGCAAAACTGATTGCAAGGGAACGCAAAAGCATTGCAAGGGAACACAATAGAGGCTTGAAAGAATAAATTAAAAAATGTAAATATATATATATTCTCACCATGGTCCTTCGGGGGCTCTGTAGCTTTTAAACCTCATCACTTGCGCACTTCTTTAGTGAAAATGTACTATTTTCTTGCATCTACATACTATGTATTTGATGTTTAATCCATATGAATTTGGCTTTTGAATGCCTAAACTACCTAAATTACTTTAATATAATAATGAATAAATAAAGTCTTGAATTGAATTGTACATAAAAACTCCCTCAAGGCCATGTCTTGTCACCTACAACTTCAAGCAATATAATTTTTAACACATTTAACTGCTTTGAAGAGCAGGAATATTTTGTGCTACATAGTGGAATTTTGGTTCACATGAATCTTACTTATCCTGGTTTAAGCATTTTACATTATTTCAAGTCAACAAAACAAGTGGAACCATTTATTAGTTTGTCATTTTCTGTGTAGAGGACAATTTTCTACAAGTTACACAGAGTTGGATTATTGAAAATATCACAGGCGAAATCATAGTCAAGTTGATTGGTAACATTCAGAAATGTTTTGGATTCAAGAATCAACGCGAGTGAAAAGTGATCAACCACAAAGACAGACCCAGTGTGTGGAAAAACAGTTCCCTGAAATGCTCTAAAAAGTCTTTGTAATCTTGTTTCCAGTGGCTGCATGTCCACCTGGTGGACTGGTCACCACTAATAAGGCAGTACGCGCCAACATCCTAAATCCCTTATGTACACCACCACCTTCATAACACAAGGGTACACTGGAGAAGACTGTACTGGATTAATGTAATCAGACATTATTTGCGCTGTTTTTAATCACACACACACACTTAAGCATGCGCGCACACACACTTTTAGAGTCTACAGCTCATTCCTCCAGTGACTGTTATGGTTTCCCCAGTGATATAGGCAGCATCATCTGAGCAGAGGAAGGCGATAACCCCACCAATGTCTTCTGGCTCCCCAAGTCTGGACAGAACAGGCAAGACAGTCACACAGTACAATTAAGAAACACCACTTTGAATTGGAGAATGAACGACGGCTGTGCCGTTTTGATAACTCACCTTTTAATGGCCAGTTGCTTTTTGAATTCATCCACAAGGTCTTCACTCTGCCACAGCTAGAACACATTGAGAAAGGGTATGATGGGTTACAAATCCTAACAGCCAGTTTTATAGTCCAGTCTTGGACATTAATATTACATGTCAACACGATACGAAAGTAAACTGACACACACCATGGTCATGGCAACACACTATAGAACAAACTAAAACTTCAGTAGAACTTTGAGTTGATTAAGAGACGACGTCTGTGCCGTTTTGATTTTTTTTTTTTTAAGTGCTCGACAAGCTTCGGGACACCCCAGCAGCTTTTTACGTCATGTTTTGTCGAGCGACATAGATTAGACTATAAATTAAGCATATATAAAAACAAAGTGTTTTAGGTGACTGAAAATACGATCATGTAGGCAGACACACTGGATATAACGAGAATGACTGGGTGAGGGAGGCAGGCTGGTAAACGCTACTGGTACCCTTACCGCAGAGCTGAAGCGGGTCTTAATGATGCCCGGTGCCACGCAGTTGACCCGGATGTTGCTGTGTGCCAGTTCAGGCGCCAAGGCCCGTGTTAAACCCAGCAAGGCCGTTTTACTCACACTGTATGGGCCCAAAGCCTGATCAAATTAAATAAAAACTTTTGACATATATTTAATATTATTCACTTTAATTCTCCATTTCTCCTGAAAAATGTACTTATAGATAACCACATCGTCATGCATTCTTTTCCCCTTGGTGTTGATGGGTGATAAAAAATGGTGGAGAAAAATGTAAAGGGTATTCAAATCCAGGTAGAATGACCACATTGGGCAACTCTGTAGTTCCAAAGATTATTTCCAGAATACACTAACCTGCATTGGCTGGTACCCCGCAACTGATGACACAAATACAACAGATCCTCCCCTATTGTGAA
This sequence comes from Sardina pilchardus, assembly GCF_963854185.1. NCBI lineage: Eukaryota > Metazoa > Chordata > Actinopteri > Clupeiformes > Clupeidae > Sardina > Sardina pilchardus. Next base: position 6,021,872 of record NC_085009.1, on the reverse strand, counting down.
GAACCAACAACAGAAAGCGATGAAAATGGTAACAATTTAAAATACAGCACTCAATGGTGTAGTATGTATGTATCCATCTATCTATAGATATCTATACATAGATACACATGTGCTTGTGCTCTGCATATTTTCCCACAATCTCACCCTCTTTTTTCCATGTGGGGAGCCACTAGTTTGGTCATCAGGAAAGCAGCTTTCACATTTATACCCAGGATCTAGGTATTAAAAGACATGCATTTCTCTTAACAGCACTATCACCTTTATTCCACAGCCCTTGATTTCCTTGTCAAAGCATTTCATGGTAATATTTGGACAACCTTTAACGCCAATGTTCATGGGTGTACACTGTGGAGGGAGTGTTTGGATAATGAACTCGGAATCAAGCTGAGATCAGTCATTGGAGGGTCATCATCTACCTTATCCCATACAGCATCTGTTGAGTCCATGATATTTCCAAAAAATGGATTGACGGCTGCGTTGTTGACCAAGATGTCCACCCCACCACATTGCTCCACTGTCTTGACAAGAAAAGCACACCTTGCATTATGTTTTCCAGTGAGTAAGAGTCTTTTGTGTGGAGTCTGTGTCTCTGTTCTTATGCCAGTTGAGATGGTGAAGGAGCCTTACCAGTTGCACCAGCTTCTCTCTCTCCTCGCTATTGCCAACATTGCAAGTGGTGCCAGTGACCTGGATGTTCTTGCTGCGCAGTAGGGACACTGCCTTGTCCACGTTGGCCTGGCGACGGCTGCTCACAACGACATGCGCTCCCCGTTGACCCAAGGCCTCTGCTGCAGCCAGACCGATTCTGATGGGGGAAGACAAGAGGTGCGTTGGAGAGGGATTCTATGAAATATTAAGCATCGCATAATGGAGTTTTTGTTCATTTGAACATAGGCTACAATTATTTTGCCAAATAACAACTTGGGGAGAATGCCCATGCACATTTTAATGGAAGCTTTCCCTATCACTAATCAAATAGGCTGATATTAAGTTGGACAGAGTAATTATAGAACATCCCATTTACAATATGCATGTGTAAGTGATTACAGTACATGTGCAGAGTAAACAGTATTAATAAACAATGTCACATACCCATCTGTGGATGCGGTTACTATGGCTGTTTTTCCTGCTAGACTGCTGTGCGACATGGTCCTTCGACAAAAACTGACAGGGTTCGTCAGCAGGCACTTGGTCAAAGACCTTAGCATACCCTGCAGACAAGCAAGCACAAGGTTTAAAAGGGTGACGAATAACATTAAGTTTACCTACGTGGGATATGATTGCTCAAGTAGCCTACAAGTTTCTTAGTAACAGAATAATGACATGAATGTCCCAGTGGGGCAAAGGTGACTGAAATGGGCGAAATGTTACAGTCAAGTCACAGACACAGCCAATTAACTTTAACTTGCCAATTTCAAACCCCAAAACTATCAGAAAAAGCATAACCTAATTAGATTGTGGCTTAAATTGATATTCATTATGAATGAGAGACTATTATAACCATCAAGCCGTTTTCATTAAACAAGTTACCCAGGCGAACAGCGGACTTCCCCCAACCCCCAAGTCCCGAGTCCCCAATCATGATCGCCTGTTTAGAAAAATTGAAGGTAACAAATTCACCTCTTTCTCTAAACTGGCAAGGCCCTGGTAGCGCCTACAAACTCGGGATACGGTTGTGCACCCACTTTCAAGGAGTGCAGGCTACTTGCGCATTGATTGAACAAGTCCTCAACATGAACTCTTTCCGGACATCGAAAGCGACTCATGCCTAGACTTTTTTTGGACGTTGTCAGAATAAAAGTCACTAAATAACTGCAACAAGAGCCTGACTGCATTGCAACCATTGCTCAGTGTCTGTTTATCAGAGAAGGTTAAATATGGACATTTGCCTTTGCCAAAAATGAGGGTATTTGTATTAATGATTTTTACTAATGAGTTTGCCTATGCCCCCTGACAGACTCAGATGTACATACAGGAAACTGACACAGTTAAAGTTGCACACTGCATTTAATTAAAATACCTTTTTTAAAAATCATAGTACAAAATATATATACATTCCACACACAGGGTTACAGAAACCATACACGCCGTATAATTGGCAAAGTACACCATGTAGGGGAGGCAGAAAAAAATAACAAATAAAAAAATATAGCCATGTTGTACGAAATAAAGCATTTACAAATAGACACATGTGACTCTTGACCCGCTATCTAGATCCTCTTCCCTTTCAAAACAAATGTCCTTTCCCTCTATTATCATATATATTAAAAACTTCTCAGGAACCAGAAAGGAGTTAGCACACCATAGTCCATTAGCCACAGATGATTTGCATCATAATTCTGTGTAATTTAATACATCACAGATTTAAAATTAGAGAACATACACACATATCAGGAATTATATACAATAGCTTCAATGAAATCCACCTAATTTTGTTCACTATTCCCCAAACCACCAATTTAATCTTCCAGCTCCTCCATTGAAAGGGTTATCAGGTCAGAGAAGAAACTCCCCTCATTGTCTCCCCCTCCAAAAATGAACAACTGTTTTGGAGACCCATCTGCATCTTGAATTGGTTCCTCATCCATGGAGTCCTGTAAAAATAAAGCATGCGCGCGCGCACACACACACACACCTTAATACATTGCATAAGTGTCTATCACTCAGATTAGGCCATTCTTCATACGAAGAAGACATCAGTGGAAATGGCTAATAGACTGTTACCAAATGGTCAAAACAGACCAGAAAAATAAATATATACCTGTGAGCCTGCTGTTGTCATATTGATGATAGAATGTCCAGCCCGTGGGACTGAAGTAAGCTGGGGGTGAACTACAGTGGTCCAGCTGCTAGTCTCTGCAAAACAAAAAACACCCCAACTTAGGACATTTCACTGAAACACAGAAACACCTCCAAAGGCTGAAAGTATGACCACACTGGCACTGGTCACTTGGACGTCCACAGACTGGATACAAATATCCGAGTTACCACTACTTATTCAGTTTTCCCCACTAAGCTAGTGTTGTACAACACACATTGGCCGATAGTTAGATGGCTAGTTTATGCATGGTAGAAAGTAGAAGCAGAAACAGCGCCTTCATAATCACTGTAATCTATTTGGTTGCGGCCCAGGAACGTCAAGAGTTAAGTTCTAATCAACTTGCCGTCCCCTTCTCATCAGTTCTCTGTTTGCCTGGACAGCTGCCGTACCTGTATTGAAGATGAAGGTGTCGCTCAGGGCATTGTTGCCATTGTAGCCTCCGTGCACCAGGAACCGCGAGTCAGAGAGAAGGGCGCAGCCGTGCCAGCTGGAACACAGCAGGGGTGGGAAGGCAAGGTCAGGCCACATGGTCAAACAAGAGGAACGGACTGGGTTTTTTTGTCGTTTACTTGAAGAGATCCCTATATGCCTAGAATGGGTGCCTAACCAGGCTGCTCCTCCTTTGCTCTTCTTCACTTACTCTGATTTTGTTATCTGTACATTACCCAAATACTTTGAGTTAATCATATTAAGAACGTCCTGCTAAAACAGAACGCTTTCAGTATTTCTTTAAACTTTTTTTGTAATATATATTATATTATTGTCAAGTACTCTATATTGAGCGGTACACACGATGACTTTTGGCAGATGCCACAGGGATAGTCTTTTACAGAGCTGTTGGTTAAGGTAATAGGCAATTAAGAGAAAGAAAAGCCTGTTTACCTTCTTGGAGAAGGGGGCGTTCCACTTGTTTTCACAGTAGAAAACTCCATCAAGCCTGATATTGGGCAAAACAGAAGTTTCATTTAACAGTTGATGTTACGAATCACCAGGCACAACAACCTCCCAAACCTCCCAAACCTCCCAAAAAATGCAACATGCTCAGCTAAGAACATGGTACATTTATGACTATTTATTTATTTATTCATTTGACAGATGGCTGTTGTGTTTCAGTCTACAAGTGAGGCACAATACAACCCATTTCCTACTGGAGAATTCATTGAAAATAAGCTTCAGTGCCATGAAACAAATTCTGTAAAGGTGTAGTTGAAAAAATCTGAAGTAAATGGGAAAGCAAAGTGCTTTCCCCCTTGTTTTCTCTACACTGCTATAAGAACAATGATTAAATCTTACCCAGGTCCAACATGTACATGTCGTTGAAACACACAGGAGTGTCCCATCCACCAAAGATGAAGATTTTCCCTTGAACAACGCATGCAGAGTGTCTGTAGAGAAATGACATGAGATGAGACTCAAATCACTAATAACACCCTTTATGTAACAATCCCTTTTTCATCTTTTGTTCTTCTAAACGCATATGCCAAATGAGATATTCATAACTTGTAGCCATCATATGCTTTACAACTGACCTCTCACAATTGGGGATTGTCTATATTCATCACTCTTTTTGGTTTACAGAAATACTCCTGGGATACTTCCTGGGCCTGTGCAAGGGGTCACCTCCTGCGGAAACTCACCCTGACCGAGGCGCGGGCTTGTCTCCGTTGACGATGGGCTGGTACCAGATGGCCATCTCGGGGCTGAAGATGTAGATGGAGTCGCTGCAGCCGTCTGGCTGGGGGTGGGGGCGAGGGAACACCCCGCCGAAGACGAAGAGCTCCCCCCGGAACAGGCTGCAGCTGTGGTAGGCCAGCGGGGGCACCTTACCCTGAGCCTGGGAAGAGGGAACAGATCTCATCATGTTTATGTTCAGAGTTTTTAGAGTACGCTTTTGTCCAAAGCAACTTACACAAGGACATACGGTAAATGAATATCAAATGAATAATAAAATTAACACTTTAAAGTGAGGTCATACAGCCTAAATAAAATGACCAATATTTGTAATAGACGAAATACTATTAAGGCACGTTTAGACTTGCTGTAGACAACGCGTTCGTGTACGCATTATGGCTGCCTCGCGTATTTTGCGGTCGTTTGGTGCGTCGGTCGTGCACGTCGTCGCAAGCGAACACGACGCGTCCGCGAGATGCAATACTGACAAGAAAGTAGGGGGCAATCATTGCCAAAACAAAGTGACTGCAAGATGCATTATCGACATCAAAGCTGGGGGCAATCATGAGAGTAAACAATGGCACATGGCCACATCCACATCTGATATTAGGCTACTAGTCTCCCCCTGGTGAAGACCTCCAGTAAGGTGCATAATGCTGCAGCGAGTCTGTACACAGGACACAGCAGGTCGCACACGGGCGCATACGCTGACGCTTGGTCTAACGGCAAGTATAATCCCAGCCTTATACAGAATAACTGCAACCATCGACAAAGATGGATACATCGATGTGAACATATTACGTCTTCTTTGTGTTGATGCATATTGAAGGAAAAAAAAGTATATACCATAAATACTACAGATATTCAGCATTTTGAAGTGAAGTATACAGGAAATTATGTTACTTTCCTAAGTAATGGTAAAACAACAAGAAATTGCAAGTCACTTCAGCTACTCTAAAAGCTGTAGCATTGCGGTGGTAAGTCTGCTTGCTCCACCTACCTCCACCATAGTCCACCTCCAGCTCTGCGTGTCCAGGATGTGCATGTCGTTGAACCACTTTTTGCTCTTGGAGCCACCGAAGACAAAGATGCGCTTGGACTCCGGGTCATAGGTGGCCGTGTGGCCGATCCTGGCTTCGGGCGTGGGGCCTTCGGCGAGAGTCTCAGCAGGCACCCAGGACAGGTCCTCTGGAGAAAGATCACACACACACTGTTAGGCCAGATGGCATAGCTTGCACTGCGCCGTAAAGTCGTGTCGTTTCAAAAATCACAGAGTTTATGCATCAGGAACAATGTCAGACATACACAGGACAGGTGTTAAACAGGTAGGAGGTTTCCCACAGTGTCCGATCAACAACCAAGCCTATTTAACATTACCCACCATCATGATGCGAAATACAACCAGTGCACATTCACAAAAGACCGTCTTAGACATGTACATCTAACCTCGAATGTTGAAAAATAAGTGGAGATAGAAACAGGCACAGGGAAATAATCAGAGGGTAGCTGACCTGTGCATAGCTTCCACATAGGATCTTTGCAGAACTGCATCTTTGCACCTTGTCCACCAATCAGAATGGCTGTCTGAGGATCGATGGGGCAGAGACTCTGACCCCAGCGACCTGAAGGGCGCTCCAGGGGTGCTGCACAGACACACAAAATACAACAATACTGCTTTATAATTTAGCACTGTAGCACTAGTATGGCATATTGTATAGAGAATGACACAATCCTTTACCTTTACAGGTCCTTTACCTTACAATAATGGCTTCAAGCTCATTCTGATGCTGAACTGATGTACAATACAGGCAATGACGTCGGACATTGCAAGTAGGTACTAGGTAGCCGAAACGTATGATATTGCATTTTGCAACACTGTTGAATCAGGTTGATCATGACTATGGATGTAACGATTACCGGTGTGACGGTAAACCATGATAAAAATGTTGATGATAACAATTACCGCGTTCATTTCGAATATCATTATTATCACGGTTGATACTACGGTGTGGTAACCGCGTGTTTAATTCCTCCCAGCTTCATCCGAGCCTGCTTTTGACACAAGCTGGAAGGCTACTATGAAACAAAACTTTACCTTACTAATTCTGTTTTCTAATTGATGGATTTAACCATGATTCGGATAAGGCTACACCTGCTTTTAAAGGGCGCAACATTTTCACCCCAAAACGTGCGCTGTATCATGTAGCCACTCTGCGTCTTTTTATTTAGGCCTACACGTTCACATGAAATCTAGGCTATTCCACTAACGTTATCAGGAGAATGCCGTAAAGTTTTATGTTGAGCGCTGGGTGTCACTCATTGGATATGACCATGGATATGACGGATATCAAACTCCAAATCATAAGTTAAGCTATAACCAGCCAACATTTCCAAGGAACAAGGAAAAAGTGAGCACAATGCCACGGTAACCTACCTACAGTAGGCTATGGAATTTAGTTCATTTAGGCCTACTGTAGTGTTTAATTCAATTTCCGAAAAAAGCTACACAGCCTATTGGCAATCTTTTCCATCAAGGTAACTATCCCGTTAGCTCATGCGTCATGTCTATCATTAGGCTAATGTAGCCTACAGTAGCCTAGTGCTCACCAAAATCATAGAAGTTAACATTGCAAGACACTTATCTTTTCTATGATCCCAACAAAACGGATATCCTTGAACTATGCGTGACTACTTTCCTAAAACCGAATGAAGGTTAATATAATTAGGCTACTTCACGTATCTCTTAAAGTGACAGGCTCTCAATTAGACCTACACAACACCCCTGTAATGTCATTAAAGACAAGTGTAATAGTTTAAAAATCAATATGGAGTATTCAAATTACTGAATATTTTTAGCTATAAGTAATTATGCAGATCCTAACATATTCTAAACTATTAGCAAAATATATAAAGTTTATGAATTCAAAATATGCAATAGAAACAAGACAAGCCATTTTCTGTGTGTGTGGAGGGTTGAGCAGAGACTAGGATTGCCACTGCTGTGAATGATCGGTATCCTGCTGAAGGCAATAAGGGTTTGCCTATATTTTTAATGTAAGAAACACTTTTTTAAACTAAAATATTTCAGCTTGTCTACACCCATCAGCGCTTTCTTAACATATTGTACACACAATTTTTAAAATACCGCGATAATACCGAAAACCGTGATAATTTTGGTCACTATAACCGTGGGGTTACATTTTCATACCGTTACATCCCTAATCATGACCTTTAACGCCATTTTTTTTTTTTTTTTTTTTAACTAACTGGGTATCGCCTTAGCGCTAAATGCCATTGAACATTGACAATTAATAGTAAATAATAAATACATAATAGTAATGATTCAATCAGCCCACATGGTTCGTGTACTGTATGCATGCATGTGAGAGAGAAGCCCATAGCATAGCACACCTAATTGGGTGGGGGTTTTGGCCTGTCTGCCCCTGGGCTTGGCGGCAGGGGGAGTGCGGGCGCTGGCCTGGGTGGTAGCCGGCTGCTCGTCCTTCTGGGGGAAGAGACGTGTCTGGCTGTTGCGGGGGGTGTTCCGGCCCTTCCGGTGCGGAGTGGCCTTCTCAGAGGCTTGGCCGTTGGGGCAAGTGTTCTCCTGATTGGCCGCGTCCTGCTCCGGCTCCGGTGCGCTTCTTTTCCTTTTTCCAGGACCCTCTCGCATGACTGGCGGTGCAACCGGGCACTTTGGGGGGCGAGTTAAAAGCATATTAGACATCTGGGCCATTCTTTGAACATCTCTTCATAGCTTATATTGCATGTTTAAACTAACCAATGCAGAGATTTAATGCAATAACTTGTGCCACCTAATTGTACATTACCTCTGGCGTGAACTCTTTCTTGGTCAGGTCTGGTATAAGCAGATCGCCTACAGCCTACACAAACAATGATTATGAGATGTCAAAGCGTTTTGCAACAGTGTAAAAATATATGTCAAAAAGTGTGCTTTAATCATACTCACCATCATTTCACTGTCAAGTTTAACAGAGAGAGTTGCCCCACTGGACCAAATGCCATCTTCCCAGTACTCCCAGCAAAGGGACCTTTCAAAGAAACAACCTCTGATTAGCCTTCACAGAGGAAAAGTAGATATATGAAAAATAAATAAATAAGACATTACAAACTCACTTATTCTTTGGGGTCAGTTTGCCAGATATGATGGGATTCGACTTTGCATCACTTAATTCAACAGTGACACATGAGTGTTTACCCCAGATCCCCTTGGTGAACAGCACCACCTGTTGTACGAATGCGGGTATTGCAATAGGTTTATGCCCGGGTTCTGTGGGACTAAAGACAAAAAGATCACTTAAATATAAGAGTTATTGCTGCTTATTGTGTCAGGGTTAACCTTTAAGTGCAATAAAATAATTACAGCTTAAATTATATACTTTTCGCGTTAACATACGTGTAATTCCTGCATCATGTAATCAACGCTAAACAAATTAGGAATAAGATTCGCACCTGTCCTGGATAATAAAACTATCAACAAGACAGCATAAGTAGGTCTACGTTCACGTTGCAAACGTAGACTTAGTCCATTCCGCGTATTGTTCAGTATAATTTTAACCCATTTCTCTAACGTTAAACCTCGACGTCTGTCAATAGGCTCGTCATTGTGCTAATTTCAGTAAACATACACAAATATAAATGAATGCATAGGGCTACACAACCTTAGAGTAACGTTAGAATTTTCACAGAGTAATAACATACATTTAGACACGGGGAAAGTGTCTGAAGTGATCTTACCCGAGAATTTCACGGGGTGGTTCATCCACTCCAAAAACCGCGTAGATACTCAGTTCCTCCATGTTGTGTAATCTACGATAGAGACCTGCAGCAGTGTTCACCCAATTAAACCCAGACTGACAAGCTAATCTATTTTATGTATATGTCAACTCTCACTAATATTGCTATTTTATAAGAAGCTGTACGCAGCCGAAGTGGTTTGCTACTACACAAATACAAATTGCGCGCCACGACCAACACTAACAAGGAAGGCGGGGTGTTGGTTTGACGAATCAAAACTCGTAGCTGGTTCAGCCAACCAGAAAAGCGTATACTGAACTAGGTGGAACTTTCGAAACTCCGAAAGAAAGAAAGCGCCAGAAAGCGCCCATATACCCAAGCCATCGATGGCCCATACCTTTCAACGTCAGTGGCTGGTTTTCTGGTAGGGAAAAGCATAGAGTCCGGCAAAACGTGACTTTTTTGAGTGGAAATCCTAATAGCAGCCTTATAGCCTAAAAAAACATTCCTGACTTTAGTAAGAATACTTTTTGATTGCCGATATCAGTGGCAACTGTTTTACAGCCCTGACAGTCCTGACGCCAGCTAATTTCATTAACGCAAAACTTTTTTTTTTTTTTTTTTATCGCGAGATTAACGCTCTTCCTGACCTGTGACAAGTTTTTTCACAAACGGCTGTGGCCACGTTAGAAAAACTACAGGACCCGGCTGTAAACCAGAAGCCAAAATGCACTGAATAGGCTACACACACACACACACACACACACACACACACACACACGCACACACACACACACACAGTAAGACTCCTGATATGTGGCCGATCACGATTTCATTAACAGGAGATCCATTTCTCTGAATATTATCCAGTATCACAGAATGACATTACTGAGGTCATGCGTTATCTGTCTTGTGCGCGTGTGTGTGTGTGTGTGTGTGTGTGTGTGTGTGCGCGTGCGCGCACGTGCAATCAGGGTGTGTGTGTTTGTGTGTGTGAGTGAGTGTGTGTGCATTCGTGCACATTCGGTGTGTGTGTGTGTGTGAGAGAGAGAGAGGGAGGAACTATGTTTGAATTACTTGTAGGCTACAACAATTCAGAGCTTTTTTTTTATGTTATTGCAGTATCTGAACTTCTAGGAGGAGAGATGTTTGTTTCTTGCTCAGTGGTGCTGTCAGCATTGTGTCATCTGTCCCAATAGCCTATTGACAGTATTACTACAGACATGAATGGCTGTAACACTATAGCCTACTGTGGTTTGCAATAATAATTAAAAAAAAACATTTGCACAAAGCAAGCCTATCCACTTTACTTTGATAAGAGTATTAAAATGATAAATCAAGGGACGTTTTGAACAGATAAAAATGTGCAATTTAATGATGTTTTCTAAACAAAGTTCGGGAGGAGCCCTTAGGGATGATTGACACCAATTAACTCCTCCCTCCCGCTTCAAGAGTATTTAAGCCGGCCTTCTTTTCTCTTATGCCACACGCCCCGGCGTTCGCAAAAGTCATCCCTCCTCCTCCCCCTACTCCTCCGTTTCACTGATAGCCCAGTCACTCATCCTCCATCCTTACATAGGGGGGTGCAAGCGGCTATCGCTTTAACGCGATCTCCGCTCCAGGCATTCCAGGACCATGGTCAGCTACCTAGCCAAACATGCTGTTAACGTTACACCCAAGCACAACATATCATACCGATGGGCGAACTAGTAAATATGCGATTAATCGTGAGTTAAAGAGACCCTATGCAACTTTTTCATAGTCATAAAATCGCTTAGAAATCGTTGTTTTGCTTGACTGACCAGTTTTATCGAAAACAGTCACATTTCCTCCCGCCCCTAGTGTCCCTATCCGCTAATTACAACCTTGCAACTTTCTGATAAACGATCGTTTGCTGTTTACATCTGGAAGTCAGAGACGCGAAAGGAGCAAGAAGAACCACGCTTGCAATTTATATATTTATATATAGCCTATATATGTATAAATATACTGTACATGCTAAAAGTGTCGGGGAAGCTCTGCAGAGAAATATGCAAGCATAAAACGAGCGAAAACGAAAACCGAAACCGAAACCAGAGATGAAATCGCCAATCCTGCATTATTCCTCTTTAACTAGGACATTCATGAAATTAATCGCAATTAATTTTTTTAATCGATTGACAGCACTAATTGTAAGTAGCTTTACTTCAAACTGCTTTTCATTCTTCTGACTGTTTACAATGTCAAAATGCAGGAACAACATATTACATGCAATGATGATATGATATTTGTTCATATATACAGTGAGGAGAAAATGTATTTGATACCATGCTAAAGTTGCCTAAAAAGAGGATTATAAATCATCATTTGACAATTGATCTTATTGCCTTAATTCAAAAAATGAGTAAAAATAAAACCGCTAAGGACACCAATTTTCTTTGCGATTGAAGAACGTATCGTAAATAAATAAATGTTCTTCCTAAATGCTAGGGGGAAGGAAGTATTTGACCCCCTATGTAACCCTATGGGAATTTAGCACATAGGGTTAACATAGGGGCAGGCAGATTTTTATTTTTAAAGGCCAGTTATTTCATGGATCCAGGATATTATGCATCCTGAAAAAGTTCCCTTGGCCGTTGGAATTAAAATAGCCCCACATCATCACATACCCTTCACCATATCCAGAGATTGGCATGGGGCTTTTTCCAGTTTAAATGAGTTGTGTCACAACACAATTGATATGATAATAATCAGGGACATATGCAAATACAAATTGGTTTATGAAAGCACTGAGATTAATTTGAATAAGATCTCTAAATAAGAACAGGGCTTAGCATATGAAAAAGTAACTTGTTTATTTTAATAATAGAGAAATAATGAGCAAAGCAAAATAAGCAGCAAGATTTTCTATGAAAAAATAACCTTCTGAACAGAGAGTTTAAGGTGTGTAATAAATTGCTGGAGTCTGACTTTAATGAAACATCCATCCATTCTACATTACTTGATAGGGCAGATATGAACTGAGGAGATGATAAGAGGAGCGGAGTTCTTGCCTCCATCATTAAGTTCAGGAGAAAAGAATGGGTAAAGTTTCTCAGTGAAGGTAACATTAGCATAAGAGTAGAGATGATACCAACAGTCTGCATAAAAGGAGACCAGACCTGCCTCATAATCCACAAACACCCCCACCCTCTGGAGCTTCTCCTTCAGGGAGAGGAGAACAGTGGGACGTTTTGCACTATAAGAGACAGCGCTATAAGATTTGGCTTCACGGTTTGTTTCAACTGCCTTGGCCGATTCCAGTCGTGGGTCTCAAATGGGTGGCAGGAGAACAACTAGTCAAAGAAATGCTCCGAGCAGGGTTCGAACCTGCGCGGGGAAACCCCATTGGATTTCGAGTCCAACGCCTTAACCTCTCGGCCATCACAGCTTATTTCACCAACTGGGTCATGAACAGAAAAAAAGACATGCAAATATGCTACCTGAAGGATGGCGATCGGAGGTACAAGCATAAGTTCACACATGTCAAACGCAGGACCACTTTTCTTCACTGAGAGACATGGCATTACATGTGTAGCTTGAAGAGACCAGGAAGATATGTTGGTAAATTTCATGGCCTTGCCGCACAAATCAAGTGGTGCGTCATCCCTTTTACAAGAAAGGACACCGCTATGAGCAGGGTTCCAACCTGCGCGGGGAGACCCCGTTGGATTTCAAGTCCAACGCCTTAACCTCTCGGCCATCACAGCTGCACGGTCTTTGCACACATGGGAAAAAATCGTGCACAACGCGCCATAGCTTCAGTTGGAAAAGAAACTGCTTTAGGAATTGGCTTGACGGTTTCTTTCAACTGCCTTGGCAGGTTCCTGTCGTGGGTCTCCAATGGGTGGCAGGAGAACAACTAGTTAAAGAAACGCTGCGAGCAGGGTTCGAACCTGCGCGGGGAAACCCCATTGGATTTCGAGTCCAACGCCTAAACCTCTCGGCCATCACAGCTTATTTCACTAATGGCGTCATGAACAGAAAACAAAGACATGCAAACATGCTACCTGAAGGATGGCGATCAGAGGGACAAGCATAAATGAACAGATGTCAAAGGTAGGACGACTTTTCTTCAATGAGAGACATGCAATTATATGTGTAGTTTGAAAAGGGCAGAGGTAAGAGGCCAGGAAGATATGTTGGTCACTAGGTGCGTTTGACTTGACGAAAATCTGCGCAGATCTGACTTGATGTGATGCATGCTGGGTTAAACAGAGTGCATACTGGGACAGACGAAATGCAAACTGGTTAGAAATCATGTCCGACTTCTTGCAGTCGCGGTGGGAGTTACCCCCGTGACATCATGTCACATGTCCTTACAAGATCTCGAGAGACTGCGTCTTAGCTCAGCCAGCGCAGTTCAGCGCAGTTCGTTTTTAAGCAACTGCGCTGGCCAAAACCCACCCCAATGACGTCAGTTCAAAGTTGTGATAGGGCCGTTTGGAAGAATCTCCCCATGACGAGTATGACAGGTGTCTCGTTCTGCCTCCTTACCCAAGACACTAGAGCGGACCAAGACGGATCAGTTCAACTGCACTAAAACCAACGTCTGGGATGACGCTGGAGCTTATCCCTGTGATCCATCTTGCTCTGTTCTAGAATCTTTGCTCCTTACGTTAGAATCTGCTAAAATGAACAGAAATCGAACGGATACCTTCTTATTTGTGATTTCTGGAACAGCGGTAGGCTAGCCTACTGAAAACGTGAGGATACTCTGCTATTTTATGCTGTTGGTTAAATATATACACACGGAAAACACTTGATATTTAATTAATGTGCTGCAATGCAGGCCTGTTAACTGTATGACAACAGTGGTTTATTTAAACACATCATATCAATTTATTTCGTCAGTCACCATGCTCATTTTAATGAGCAAGAATAAAAGTTTTACTGTATTTAATACAAAATCCCGCGATATCTACCGCGAGGTCTCCAGCCAGGTCTCTCGCGAGTAACTTCAGGTACGTAAGCTCAGTCAGACTGTCCGGGATGAGCTGCGTGTGCTAGTCGCCCCTCCTGCTAAGACTCTGCAGCTCTCGTTGACGTATGAAGCCAGCCGAAGCCAGCCTAAGTCAGCCGCAGCTCATCGCAAACGCACCTAATGTCATGGCCTGCTAGCCTGGCACGCCCTCCCAGTGACGCAACGCCTTCAGGCTTTGCTGCTGGTCTGGTCAACTGAGAAGGATTTCTGAGTTCCCGAAATCTGCGGAACTGCCCCCTTTGGTCGAGAACCAATCAACTTTGAGCAGCTCCAACGGCTCTGGGTAGAGGCGTGTTCAAGGCAGAGGAAAGAGTGTTGTTATTGGTTTAAACTCGGCAATCCGCTTTCTGACATCTACCAGTAGCAAATCGAGGCACTTAAAGGAGGCGGGTCAACCAGCGCTGGCAAGAAACCGTGTTAGCACAGGCTGTTGGTCAGACTAAAGTCTCGCAGAGCCTTTGAAAGTCGATGGTAATCAGGCTAATGGCCTGCTGTCTTGCCGCACAAATCAAGCGGTCCGTTCATCACTCTTGCAACAAAGGACGCCGCTGTGAGCAGGGCTCGAACCTGCGCGGGGAGACCCCATTGGATTTCAAGTCCAACGCCTTAACCACTCGGCCATCACAGCTGCACACAAGTGGAAAAAAGTGCACAACGGCCCACAGCTTCAGCTGGAAGAGACAGCGCTATAAGATTTGGCTTCACGGTTTGTTTCAACTGCCTTGGCCGATTCCAGTCGTGGGTCTCAAATGGGTGGCAGGAGAACAACTAGTCAAAGAAACGCTGCGAGCAGAGTTCGAACCTGCGCGGGGAAAACCCATTGGATTTCGAGTCCAACGCCTTAACCTCTCGGCCATCACAGCTTATTTCACTAACGGCGTCATGAACAGAAAACAAAGACATGCAAACATGCTACCTGAAGGATGGCGATCAGGGCCCGTATTCACAAAGCATTTTATCTTACCACTAAGAGTACTCCTAAATCGCGCTAGAAGATTTTAGTTAGGAGTTTTCCATTAAAAGTTATTCACAAAGCCTTTCAGACCTACTTTTAGTAAGGAGAAACGCCCACTCCTAAACTAAAAGTGAGTCTTCGTTGCTATGGTTGACGTCATTACTCATGCACGAGCTTGATGAAAGTGACCACCTTGATTGGCTGGTGATTATAACGCGGGAATGATGGCAAACCTCCCCTACAATGACGAGTTGAGTGACAGGTGTTAGGTCTTAGCTGGTGAGAATGCGTGCGCTATGTCGGGCTGTGAAGGATGGAAGATGATGAATAAATAGTGTAAGTAGGCCAAATATACGACAATATATTTCCCACTTTTATACGTGCTCTGTCTACGTCCGGCGCTTCGATGAGGTTGAATTGGACTGTAAAAATATTTGAGAAGTTAGATGGCAATTGTATTAGGAATTCACCACGTTAATCTGACTCCATAGATATATTGTAACCTCTAATAAATTACCAAATAACTAGTTTGTTTAACTATGGCAGAGAATGGCATGGCACACTAAACTTTTAGAGATATGCAAACTGAACGAGGAGAATTAACCATTTATTAGGCCTTGAGCCTTAGGTAAGAGTAAAAGTATCAGTAATTATCCTTAAACAAAAGAACAAAGGATAAAGTAATCTTAACCTCAAAACAAACAATAAACTTGGACTTAAACCTTAACAAGTTACCAAGTTAAAATGCTACATACACCAGATAAAACAATATATCAAATAATGAAAATAACAAACCCCATAAAGAAATCAAAAGAGAGAGAGAGAGAGAAGGCAGAGAGAGAGAGAGAGAGAGAGAGAGAGCAGAGAGGTCAGTGTGACCTCTTGCCTAGACCAGAGCAGAGCAGGAAGAGAAGAGAGCATCACTGCAAGAGTTTCTTCTTTTCATTCATCCAGCCACCCCCAGCTCAGCAGGGCTTCTTTACCTGAAAGTGGGTGTGGCGTCTAAAACTCTATAGTGTATTTCTTAGTCTATAACCATGTACAAATATATTAGATTGCAATGAAACTGTGATTAGGCTGTTGCCCACATTACAAGTATTAATTCAAGACCAAACATGGATGTATTATCATTTGTCATGAAACAGATACATTTCAGTTTCCAACATTAGTTCATCAGAGGCATGGAGAGGGGGAGAAGAGGTGTGTCCGAGGGCTTTTTACCAAATGGCCGGCCACACACACAATGGGAACAGTTCAAATGCAAATAGATCACCTGGACACAAAGGAGTCTAACTGTGAGGTCGTCTCCCCCGTTCTGAACTTTAGGGATGTTTCTCAGATGGAAAATTACCAGCCTTACAATAGGCATAGCCTTAATGAATAAAGAGTAAAGCAAGCCTAGGCTTAATGAAACACTATGGACTGGAGCAGTATATTTGCAACATGTTTTAAATTAATCTGTATGAAAACACGTAGCCTATATTTGCAAAGAGGAGAAGCGATTTAATTTAATTAGGCACAATAAGACGTTACATTTAGTTTACATGCAATGGTGGTTTTGGTTGTCGGTGGCATTATTGCATTTGCATCCTTAGTTGCAATGCACATTTATTCCCTTGCATGACAGCGAGCTCCTGCACTGCACGGTCATTTCAAAACATCGCGACGTGAAATGCCACTAAAAGTGGGTTGTGAATAGGTCTTAGTGAGTTAGAAGTCCTCTCGAGTTCTTTTACGCTGTCCTAGACTTAGGAGCTACTTTTAGGCTTAGAATGCTTTGTGAATAACTTTTAGTGACCCCATTGGATTTCAAGTCCAACGCCTTAACCACTCGGCCATCACAGCTGTACACAAGTGGAAAAACGTGCACAACGGCCCACAGCTTCAGCTGGAAGAGACAGCGCTATAAGATTTGGCTTCACGGTTTGTTTCAACTGCCTTGGCCGATTCCAGTCGTGGGTCTCAAATGGGTGGCAGTAGAACAACTAGTCAAAGAAACCCTGCGAGCAGGGTTCGAACCTGCGCGGGGAAACCCCATTGGATTTCGAGTCCAACGCCTTAACCTCTCGGCCATCACAGCTTATTTCACCAACGGGGTCATGAACAGAAAAAAAGACATGCAAACATGCTACCTGAAGGATGGCGATCGGAGGTACAAGCTTAAGTTCACACATGTCAAACGCAGGACCACTTTTCTTCACTGAGAGACATGGCATTACATGTGTAGCTTGAAAAGGGCAGAGATAAGAGACCAGGAAGATATGTTGGTCAATTTCATGGCCTGCTGTCTTGCCGCACAAATCAAGCGGTCCGTCCATCGCTCTTGCAACAAAGGACGCCGCTGTGAGCAGGGTTCGAACCTGCGCGGGGAAACCCCATTGGATTTCAAGTCCAACGCCTTAACCTCTCGGCCATCAAAGCTGCACGGTCTTTGCACACATGGGAAAAAATCGTGCACAACGTGCCATAGCTTCAGCTGGAAGAGACAGCGCTATAAGATTTGGCTTCACGGTTTGTTTCAACTGCCTTGGCCGATTCCAGTCGTGGGTCTCAAATGGGTGGCAGGAGAACAACTAGTCAAAGAAACGCTGCGAGCAGGGTTCGAACCTGCGCGGGGAAACCCCATTGGATTTCGAGTCCAACGCCTTAACCTCTCGGCCATCACAGCTTATTTCACCAAATGGGTCATGAACAGAAAAAAAGACATGCAAACATGCTACCTGAAGGATGGCGATCAGAGGGACAAGCATAAATGAACAGATGTCAAAGGTAGGACGACTTTTCTTCAATGAGAGACGTGCAATTATGTGTGTAGTTTGCAAAGGGCACAGGTAAGAGGCCAGGAAGATATGTTGGTCAATTTCATGGCCTGCTGTCTTGCCGCACAAATCAAGCGGTCCGTCCATCGCTCTTGCAACAAAGGACGCCGCTGTGAGCAGGGTTCGAACCTGCGCGGGGAAACCCCATTGGATTTCGAGTCCAACGCCTTAACCTCTCGGCCATCACAGCTTATTTCACCAACGGGGTCATGAACAGAAAAAAAGACATGCAAACATGCTACCTGAAGGATGGCGATCGGAGGTACAAGCATAAGTTCACACATGTCAAATGCAGGACCACTTTTCTTCACTAAGAGACATGGCATTACATGTGTAGCTTGAAAAGGGCAGAGATAAGAGACCAGGAATATATGTTGGTAAATTTCATGGCCTTGCCGCACAAATCAAGTGGTGCGTCATCCCTTTTACAAGAAAGGACACCGCTGTGAGCAGGGTTCGAACCTGCGCGGGGAGATGCCATTGGATTTCAAGTCCAACGCCTTAACCTCTCGGCCATCACAGCTGCACGGTCTTTGCACACATGGGAAAAAATCGTGCACATCGTGCCATAGCTTCAGCTGGAAGAGACAGCGCTATAAGATTTGGCTTCACGGTTTGTTTCAACTGCCTTGGCCGATTCCAGTCGTGGGTTTCAAATGGGTGGCAGGAGAACAACTAGTCAAAGAAACGCTGCGAGCAGGGTTCGAACCTGCGCGGGGAAACCCCATTGGATTTCGAGTCCAACGCCTTAACCTCTCGGCCATCACAGCTTATTTCACCAAATGGGTCATGAACAGAAAAAAAGACATGCAAACATGCTACCTGAAGGATGGCGATCAGAGGGACAAGCATAAATGAACAGATGTCAAAGGTAGGACGACTTTTCTTCAATGAGAGACGTGCAATTATGTGTGTAGTTTGAAAAGGGCACAGGTAAGAGGCCAGGAAGATATGTTGGTCAATTTCATGGCCTGCTGTCTTGCCGCACAAATCAAGCGGTCCGTTCATCGCTCTTGCAACAAAGGACGCCGCTGTGAGCAGGGTTCGAACCTGCGCGGGGAAACCCCATTGGATTTCGAGTCCAACGCCTTAACCTCTCGGCCATCACAGCTTATTTCACCAATGGGGTCATGAACAGAAAAAAAGACATGCAAACATGCTACCTGAAGGATGGCGATCGGAGGTACAAGCTTAAGTTCACACATGTCAAACGCAGGACCACTTTTCTTCACTGAGAGACATGGCATTACATGTGTAGCTTGAAAAGGGCAGAGATAAGAGACCAGGAAGATATGTTGGTAAATTTCATGGCCTTGCCGCACAAATCAAGTGGTGCGTCATCCCTTTTACAAGAAAGGACACCGCTGTGAGCAGGGTTCGAACCTGCGCCGGGAGACCCCATTGGATTTCAAGTCCAACGCCTTAACCTCTCGGCCATCACAGCTGCACGGTCTTTGCACACATGGGAAAAAATCGTGCACAACGTGCCATAGCTTCAGCTGGAAGAGACAGCGCTATAAGATTTGGCTTCAAGGTTTGTTTCAACTGCCTTGGCCGATTCCAGTCGTGGGTCTCAAATGGGTGGCAGGAGAACAACTAGTCAAAGAAACGCTGCGAGCAGGGTTCGAACCTGCGCGGGGAAACCCCATTGGATTTCGAGTCCAACGCCTTAACCTCTCGGCCATCACAGCTTATTTCACCAACTGGGTCATGAACAGAAAAAAAGACATGCAAACATGCTACCTGAAGGATGGCGATCAGAGGGACAAGCATAAATGAACAGATGTCAAAGGTAGGACGACTTTTCTTCAATGAGAGACGTGCAATTATGTGTGTAGTTTCAAAAGGGCACAGGTAAGAGGCCAGGAAGATATGTTGGTCAATTTCATGGCCTGCTGTCTTGCCGCACAAATCAAGCGCTCCGTTCATCGCTCTTGCAACAAAGGACGCCGCTGTGAGCAGGGTTCGAACCTGCGCGGGGAGACCCCATTGGATTTCAAGTCCAA
>NC_085009.1:5986843-5994343 GCF_963854185.1 Sardina pilchardus | reverse complement strand
TTGCCGCACAAATCAAGCGCTCCGTTCATCGCTCTTGCAACAAAGGACGCCGCTGTGAGCAGGGTTCGAACCTGCGCGGGGAGACCCCATTGGATTTCAAGTCCAACGCCTTAACCAGTCGGCCATCACAGCTGCACACAAGTGGAAAAACGTGCACAACGGCCCACAGCTTCAGCTGGAAGAGACAGCGCTATAAGATTTGGCTTCACGGTTTGTTTCAACTGCCTTGGCCGATTCCAGTCGTGGGTCTCAAATGGGTGGCAGGAGAACAACTAGTCAAAGAAACGCTGCGAGCAGGGTTCGAACCTGCGCGGGGAAACCCCATTGGATTTCGAGTCCAACGCCTTAACCTCTCGGCCATCACAGCTTATTTCACCAACGGGGTCATGAACAGAAAAAAAGACATGCAAACATGCTACCTGAAGGATGGCGATCGGAGGTACAAGCTTAAGTTCACACATGTCAAACGCAGGACCACTTTTCTTCACTGAGAGACATGGCATTACATGTGTAGCTTGAAAAGGGCAGAGATAAGAGACCAGGGGCCTCATGTACAAAGCTTGCGTACGCACAAAAATGCTGCGTACGCTAACTCTCACGCTCACGTCCGGATGTACAAAGACTGACTTGAACGTGAGAATGTGCGGTCCTCCACGCAAGCTTCATGCCTGGCGTACGCACATTTCCAGTGTGTATCGTCAGTTGGCGACACGTAGAGGCAATGCAGCGCAACAACATTAGTTGATCACGAATCAAGGCCTTTATTTGCACAGCATATTGTGAAATGTGGGCTATTAAAAATAGCACTTCGAAGTCGGCATATGTTTCTAGATAAATGGGCATGCAATGTGCGTTAATACTACCAAACTATGTATGCAACAGCCTATATCTGCAATTAAAACTGTAGTCTTATCAGAGGATATCAAGAATTAGGTAGCCTAATGTGAAACGTATAAATATAGTGCCTATATTAAGGTCCATGATTGTTCACTGGCTTATCAAACATTTCAGATTTCGAAGAGCTTTCCTTCCTCGAAATCTGCGATGAATGGGGTCGGCTTCACGAATATGTCCATGCCTTAAACATTTCCCGGGTGTTTTCACATATTTCCGATAGTTTTCAGTAAAACAAAATACAAATGGGACAAGATGATATGCGTGAATTGAAGCAATTTCCCTGACTGACTGCATAGGCTACTTTGACTTTCCTCGAGTAAGCATTATTGCTGTGACGTTTGTGCAAAATATAGGAATATGATCCAGAAATCGTCATGGCAAAGCTGGATAAACTTCTAATGGGTGCGCGATGCGTGGTCTCTTAGGCTACTCGGACACGAGTATGTATTATTTATGCAGTTATTTTGTAATGCTTGAAATGCCCACCAAACCGCGTTATGTGAACCTTGTCACTTGCAGACTGACCAATGAATATGCCACGGTCTCTGACCCTTGTAGCCACTGCCACGCTCTGCCTCTACTGTTTTTTTTTGTTATTAATTAGATGATAAAGACGTAGGCGACTGTGTCTTTACCATGTTTTCTGATAAGAGCACTTCTACCTCGCAATCGCTGGTAATAAACTTTTAAAACTTTTTCGATTTGATTATATAAATTATTACATTTTGTAGCAGGTTCAAGAACGGATGGATCCACAAATGATGTTTTACTCTTATTAATATTGTGGGATAAGCCATTTTGCCTTCGCGGAGGTCTGAGTTTTCGAGTGGCCTTCTAGTTAGCATATTAAAATGAGTGTGATTGAGGGAGGAGAGAGGGTGGAGTATAATGCTCGTGCATGTGCGCTTAATTTCACGTTATTTGGGATGTACAAAGGAAAGCTGCGTGGATTGCTGCGTACGCATGGTTTCATACATCTGAATTTATTTGTGCGTACGCTTCTTTCCAGATTTTCGCGTACGCAATGTTTTAGTAAGAATTCCACGCAAGTCTTTGTACATGAGGCCCCTGGAAGATATGTTGGTAAATTTCATGGCCTTGCCGCACAAATCAAGTGGTGCGTCATCCCTTTTACAAGAAAGGACACCGCTGTGAGCAGGGTTCGAACCTGCGCGGGGAGACCCCATTGGATTTCAAGTCCAACGCCTTAACCTCTCGGCCATCACAGCTGCACGGTCTTTGCACACATGGGAAAAAATCGTGCACAACGTGCCATAGCTTCAGCTGGAAGAGACAGCGCTATAAGATTTGGCTTCACGGTTTGTTTCAACTGCCTTGGCCGATTCCAGTCGTGGGTCTCAAATGGGTGGCAGGAGAACAACTAGTCAAAGAAACGCTGCGAGCAGGGTTCGAACCTGCGCGGGGAAACCCCATTGGATTTCGAGTCCAACGCCTTAACCTCTCGGCCATCACAGCTTATTTCACCAAATGGGTCATGAACAGAAAAAAAGACATGCAAACATGCTACCTGAAGGATGGCGATCAGAGGGACAAGCATAAATGAACAGATGTCAAAGGTAGGACGACTTTTCTTCAATGAGAGACGTGCAATTATGTGTGTAGTTTCAAAAGGGCACAGGTAAGAGGCCAGGAAGATATGTTGGTCAATTTCATGGCCTGCTGTCTTGCCGCACAAATCAAGCGGTCCGTTCATCGCTCTTGCAACAAAGGACGCCGCTGTGAGCAGGGTTCGAACCTGCGCGGGGAAACCCCATTGGATTTCGAGTCCAACGCCTTAACCTCTCGGCCATCACAGCTTATTTCACCAACGGGGTCATGAACAGAAAAAAAGACATGCAAACATGCTACCTGAAGGATGGCGATCGGAGGTACAAGCATAAGTTCACACATGTCAAACGCAGGACCACTTTTCTTCACTGAGAGACATGGCATTACATGTGTAGCTTGAAAAGGGCAGAGATAAGAGACCAGGAAGATATGTTGGGAAATTTCATGGCCTTGCCGCACAAATCAAGTGGTGCGTCATCCCTTTTACAAGAAAGGACACCGCTGTGAGCAGGGTTCGAACCTGCGCCGGGAGACCCCATTGGATTTCAAGTCCAACGCCTTAACCTCTCGGCCATCACAGCTGCAAGGTCTTTGCACACATGGGAAAAAATCGTGCACAACGTGCCATAGCTTCAGCTGGAAGAGACAGCGCTATAAGATTTGGCTTCAAGGTTTGTTTCAACTGCCTTGGCCGATTCCAGTCGTGGGTCTCAAATGGGTGGCAGGAGAACAACTAGTCAAAGAAACGCTGCGAGCAGGGTTCGAACCTGCGCGGGGAAACCCCATTGGATTTCGAGTCCAACGCCTTAACCTCTCGGCCATCACAGCTTATTTCACCAACGGGGTCATGAACAGAAAAAAAGACATGCAAACATGCTACCTGAAGGATGGCGATCGGAGGTACAAGCATAAGTTCACACATGTCAAACGCAGGACCACTTTTCTTCACTGAGAGACATGGCATTACATGTGTAGCTTGAAAAGGGCAGAGATAAGAGACCAGGAAGATATGTTGGTAAATTTCATGGCCTTGCCGCACAAATCAAGTGGTGCGTCATCCCTTTTACAAGAAAGGACACCGCTGTGAGCAGGGTTCGAACCTGCGCGGGGAGACCCCATTGGATTTCAAGTCCAACGCCTTAACCTCTCGGCCATCACAGCTGCACGGTCTTTGCACACATGGGAAAAAATCGTGCACAACGTGCCATAGCTTCAGCTGGAAGAGACAGCGCTATAAGATTTGGCTTCACGGTTTGTTTCAACTGCCTTGGCCGATTCCAGTCGTGGGTCTCAAATGGGTGGCAGGAGAACAACTAGTCAAAGAAACGCTGCGAGCAGGGTTCGAACCTGCGCGGGGAAACCCCATTGGATTTCGAGTCCAACGCCTTAACCTCTCGGCCATCACAGCTTATTTCACCAACTGGGTCATGAACAGAAAAAAAGACATGCAAACATAATACCTGAAGGATGGCGATCAGAGGGACAAGCATAAATGAACAGATGTCAAAGGTAGGACGACTTTTCTTCAATGAGAGACATGCAATTATGTGTGTAGTTTCAAAAGGGCACAGTTACCCTGCGATCCATTTGTATCGTAAGTCACCCGCCCGAGTTGTAAAGTGTAAATTACCCAGCTTTCTTGCGGCATTTTACGGAGGAACGCCCCCTTTACCTCGGAGTACTTGCGAGTACCCCGAGTTGGGCTTACGACCTGTAAACAAACATGGCTGCGCCCATAGTCGCGATGAGATGACATGTGTTTTCTTTGTATTTGTACCGTGTTGGTCGTTTTAATGACAATGGAATGCTTTAACACATTAGATTGCATTGCTGCTTCAATCCGGTCACCAATTCATACATTTAACGGTCTTGCTGTGCGTGCAATACAATGTAATGATTTGTTTTCCAGCTGGTTTGCTAAAGAGGCTAGCACACAACAATAACAATGACTAGCTAGCCTGCTCATGCCCATCTAGCTCATTAGAAATGCGACAGCACTTGTTGAAATTGCCCAAAAATGTTTTTATTATTCATTCCCATTGACCATACCCAAAAAGGGAGAACGAGGGACATCTGCTTGTGTTCTAGACAAATGTCCAGCACTAAGAGACAGTTGCTGCCCTGGTGGCATCCATGTTCTTTCCCAAAAGACTACAAACTCCAGCGTTCACGCTAGCCACTAATTCTCACATGTCGGGCGGGTAAACGTACGAGACTGCCAACCCTGCCAACACTAAATGGAATGCACCATTAAGAGGCCAGGGGCCTGTACTACGAAGGGAGCTCAACCTACCCAGATGTAACCCAGGGTTACTTTGCTAAACCGGGGTTGACAAAACCTGGTTATCTTCATTGGTGTTAATCGGTACTACGACGCTGAGTAAGAAGTTGATTTGTTGAACTGGGGTTAACCTCATCGGAGTTGGTGCGCGTTCACATAAAATGGGCGGGTTGCTGCGCAAATCATCACTTTTAATGATGACGCGATCACGTTATTTTACGGATAACCAATGCGCAATGATTATAAAAAGTTGCGAGGAATTAAAACCCACTTTACGATACATCAAATACGTCGGCAGCAAACAAAGCAAGACAAGGCTGTTGGCACGTAGGCTATTGCAGATCGGATATATGAAAGTAAAGTTTTATTTCATGTTCCTTAAATAGCCTATGTGTTACGGAGGATTAATAGCTTGCAGAATGTCTGAAATGTGTTGAAATAAATAGCCTACATTTTGAGTTCATACGAGTCCTACAGATGCAACACAATTCATGCCATGTATATTAATAAATATTAATACAGGATAATTGAATGTTTAGCCCCATTGCCTGATTTAGTGTATGCCTATCTTGTGAACGTTTTAGATGCAACGGCAGTGCCGCTGGCAGCAGGTGAAAATGAAACTCAAAAACATTCAGAAGGTTTATGGGCCTAGCTTGCATTAATATTTCTTAATTATGAAAATATGTTATATTGCCAATGCTTATAGCCTCCACTTTGCCTCGATCAGCTGACAAATGCAACGAATTCCCTCGGCTGAGAATGTATAGGCTATCTTTCATAGAGAATATTATATGGAGAAAGATTCTGGCGGTCTTTAAAAACCCTCGCCTTGCGAAGAGAGGCGCTTACAATTTGCGCTCCAATAATGTATCTTCAAAGTAGCCTACGTCGACATTGTGGGGTGTGGTTAACCGCAAACCTCGGGTTAACCAAGATCATAACCTGCTCGGAGCAGGTTTGAGATGCAGCGTAAATTGCCATGGCAGCATACCTAGGTTAAAACCTATCCACCTTTCGTAGTACGGGTTAACCGGGAAGTTACGCCACACGTGATCAATTTACTCTCGAAGTTACCCAGCTAAGCCAGTAACCCCGCTTCGTAGTACAGGCCCCAGGAAGATATGTTGGTCAATTTCATGGCCTGCTGTCTTGCCGCACAAATCAAGCGCTCCGTTCATCGCTCTTGCAACAAAGGACGCCGCTGTGAGCAGGGTTCGAACCTGCGCGCGGAGACCCCATTGGATTTCAAGTCCAACGCCTTAACCAGTCGGCCATCACAGCTGCACACAAGTGGAAAAACGTGCACAACGGCCCACAGCTTCAGCTGGAAGAGACAGCGCTATAAGATTTGGCTTCACGGTTTGTTTCAACTGCCTTGGCCGATTCCAGTCGTGGGTCTCAAATGGGTGGCAGGAGAACAACTAGTCAAAGAAACACTGCGAGCAGGGTTCGAACCTGCGCGGGGAAACCCCATTGGATTTCGAGTCCAACGCCTTAACCTCTCGGCCATCACAGCTTATTTCACTAATGGCGTCATGAACAGAAAACAAAGACATGCAAACATGCTACCTGAAGGATGGCGATCAGAGGGACAAGCATAAATGAAGAGATGTCAAAGGTAGGACGACTTTTCTTCAATGAGAGACGTGCCATTATATGTGTAGTTTGAAAAGGGCACAGGTAAGAGGCCAGGAAGATATGTTGGTCAATTTCATGGCCTGCTGTCTTGCCGCACAAATCAAGCGGTCTGTTCATCGCTCTTGCAACAAAGGACGCCGCTGTGAGCAGGGTTCGAACCTGCACGGGGAGACCCCATTGGATTTCAAGTCCAACGCCTTAACCACTCGGCCATCACAGCTGCACACAAGTGGAAAAACGTGCACAACGGCCCACAGCTTCAGCTGGAAGAGACAGCGCTATAAGATATGGCTTCATGGTTTGTTTCAACTGCCTTGGCCGATTCCAGTCGTGGGTCTCAAATGGGTGGCAGGAGAACAACTAGTCAAAGAAACGCTGCGAGCAGGGTTCGAACCTGCGCGGGGAAACCCCATTGGATTTCGAGTCCAACGCCTTAACCTCTCGGCCATCACAGCTTATTTCACCAACGGGGTCATGAACAGAAAAAAAGACATGCAAACATGCTACCTGAAGGATGGCGATCGGAGGTACAAGCATAAGTTCACACATGTCAAACGCAGGACCACTTTTCTTCACTAAGAGACATGGCATTACATGTGTAGCTTGAAAAGGGCAGAGATAAGAGACCAGGAATATATGTTGGTAAATTTCATGGCCTTGCCGCACAAATCAAGTGGTGCGTCATCCCTTTTACAAGAAAGGACACCGCTGTGAGCAGGGTTCGAACCTGCGCGGGGAGACCCCATTGGATTTCAAGTCCAACGCCTTAACCTCTCGGCCATCACAGCTGCACGGTCTTTGCACACATGGGAAAAAATCGTGCACATCGTGCCATAGCTTCAGCTGGAAGAGACAGCGCTATAAGATTTGGCTTCACGGTTTGTTTCAACTGCCTTGGCCGATTCCAGTCGTGGGTCTCAAATGGGTGGCAGGAGAACAACTAGTCAAAGAAACGCTGCGAGCAGGGTTCGAACCTGCGCGGGGAAACCCCATTGGATTTCGAGTCCAACGCCTTAACCTCTCGGCCATCACAGCTTAATTCACCAACTGGGTCATGAACAGAAAAACAGACATGCAAACATGCTACCTGAAGGATGGCGATCAGAGGGACA
>NC_085009.1:5951843-5954343 GCF_963854185.1 Sardina pilchardus | reverse complement strand
CTGAAGGATGGCGATCAGAGGGACAAGCATAAATGAAGAGATGTCAAAGGTAGGACGACTTTTCTTCAATGAGAGACGTGCCATTATATGTGTAGTTTGAAAAGGGCACAGGTAAGAGGCCAGGAAGATATGTTGGTCAATTTCATGGCCTGCTGTCTTGCCGCACAAATCAAGCGGTCTGTTCATCGCTCTTGCAACAAAGGACGCCGCTGTGAGCAGGGTTCGAACCTGCGCGGGGAGACTCCATTGGATTTCAAGTCCAACGCCTTAACCACTCGGCCATCACAGCTGCACACAAGTGGAAAAACGTGCACAACGGCCCACAGCTTCAGCTGGAAGAGACAGCGCTTTAAAATTTGGCTTCACGGTTTGTTTCAACTGCCTTGGCCGATTCCAGTCGTGGGTCTCAAATGGGTGGCAGGAGAACAACTAGTCAAAGAAACGCTGCGAGCAGGGTTCGAACCTGCGCGGGGAAACCCCATTGGGTTTCGAGTCCAACGCCTTAACCTCTCGGCCATCACAGCTTATTTCACCAACGGGGTCATGAACAGAAAAAAAGACATGCAAACATGCTACCTGAAGGATGGCGATCGGAGGTACAAGCGTAAGTTCACACATGTCAAACGCAGGACCACTTTTCTTCACTAAGAGACATGGCATTACATGTGTAGCTTGAAAAGGGCAGAGATAAGAGACCAGGAATATATGTTGGTAAATTTCATGGCCTTGCCGCACAAATCAAGTGGTGCGTCATCCCTTTTACAAGAAAGGACACCGCTGTGAGCAGGGTTCGAACCTGCGCGGGGAGACCCCATTGGATTTCAAGTCCAACGCCTTAACCTCTCGGCCATCACAGCTGCACGGTCTTTGCACACATGGGAAAAAATCGTGCACATCGTGCCATAGCTTCAGCTGGAAGAGACAGCGCTATAAGATTTGGCTTCACGGTTTGTTTCAACTGCCTTGGCCGATTCCAGTCGTGGGTCTCAAATGGGTGGCAGGAGAACAACTAGTCAAAGAAACGCTGCGAGCAGGGTTCGAACCTGCGCGGGGAAACCCCATTGGATTTCGAGTCCAACGCCTTAACCTCTCGGCCATCACAGCTTAATTCACCAACTGGGTCATGAACAGAAAAAAAGACATGCAAACATGCTACCTGAAGGATGGCGATCAGAGGGACAAGCATAAATGAACAGATGTCAAAGGTAGGACGACTTTTCTTCAATGAGAGACGTGCAATTATATGTGTAGTTTCAAAAGGGCACAGGTAAGAGGCCAGGAAGATATGTTGGTCAATTTCATGGCCTGCTGTCTTGCCGCACAAATCAAGCGGTCCGTTCATCGCTCTTGCAACAAAGGACGCCGCTGTGAGCAGGGTTCGAACCTGCGCGGGGAAACCCCATTGGATTTCGAGTCCAAAGCCTTAACCTCTCGGCCATCACAGCTTATTTCACCAACGGGGTCATGAACAGAAAAAAAGACATGCAAACATGCTACCTGAAGGATGGCGATCGGAGGTACAAGCATAAGTTCACACATGTCAAACGCAGGACCACTTTTCTTCACTGAGAGACATGGGGTGCATTTCATGCAGCGTTTATACGTCCTCCCTCGCTCCTCGATGCCTCGATCCTCACTGATCTACATAAAGAATGAGGGGGGGGAAACAATGGGATAGTCTATCCAGTGTTAGTTATAGATCAGTGGGAACGCCCATCGAGGATCGAGCATCGAGGATCGAGGAGGCATGTTGAGACGCACCCATGGCATTACATGTGTAGCTTGAAAAGGGCAGAGATAAGAGACCAGGAAGATATGTTGGTAAATTTCATGGCCTTGCCGCACAAATCAAGTGGTGCGTCATCCCTTTTACAAGAAAGGACACCGCTGTGAGCAGGGTTCGAACCTGCGCGGGGAGACCCCATTGGATTTCAAGTCCAACGCCTTAACCTCTCGGCCATCACAGCTGCACAGTCTTTGCACACATGGGAAAAAATCGTGCACAACGTGCCATAGCTTCAGCTGGAAGAGACAGCGCTATAAGATTTGGCTTCACTGTTTGTTTCAACTGCCTTGGCCGATTCCAGTCGTGGGTCTCAAATGGGTGGCAGGAGAACAACTAGTCAAAGAAACGCTGCGAGCAGGGTTCGAACCTGCGCGGGGAAACCCCATTGGATTTCGAGTCCAACGCCTTAACCTCTCGGCCATCACAGCTTTTTTCACCAACTGGGTCATGAACAGAAAAAAAGACATGCAAACATGCTACCTGAAGGATGGCGATCAGAGGGACAAGCATAAATGAACAGATGTCAAAGGTAGGACGACTTTTCTTCAATGAGAGACGTGCAATTATGTGTGTAGTTTCAAAAGGGCACAGGTAAGAGGCCAGGAAGATATGTTGGTCAATTTCATGGCCTGCTGTCTTGCCGCACAAATCAAGCGCTCCGTTCATCGCTCTTGCAACAAAGGACGCCGCTGTGAGCAGGGTTCGAACCTGCGC